>NW_021604587.1:10395574-10400595 GCF_004785775.1 Grammomys surdaster
AGAGAGAGAGAGAGAGAGAGAGAGAGAGAGAGAGAGAGAGAGAGAGATCGGGAAGGAGAGAGAATTTCCATTCTTTATGCATTCCCAGAGCATAATGCATAAAATTCATAGTAATGTAGCTTACCAAATATGAAGTGATAGGCATAGGTGTTGTAGGAAATAGAATGACTGTGACAAATGGAAGGTGTCATGTCACATTTCTTTCATGATAAACTACTGGTCAAAACTAATACAAACTTTCAGGTAATGAAAGCCTTTATCCCACAGGGAGATAAGCGAAAATACAATGATACTTTACATCCAGGATTGCCATGGAAAATAATGTAGACATTTGATTACAAAGAATAATGATACTTATTAATTCAATTATTCAAGAAATGTTTAAGTCTCTGATGTGGAGAATGCTTGCCATAGATACAAAGACATCAGCTGAGAGGAAAATATAATAGCAAATAAGGACTTTCAGTTTTGGAGAGCATTGGTGCAGGCAAAGAGAAGACAAGAATTAAAGCTTTGTAAACAATGGAAAAGGAACGTTATGGATACAGGCGGTTAGCAAAGATGTGATAGAAACTGGCTAGAGAAATAAACTCATTTTGAAAAAAAATCAAAAGGGATGTTTTGAGGGTTCTGGAACCCTCTGGAACAGAGTTTTAAATTCAGTGCTTGCTGTTGTTTTGAGTTTGATGAACTTCCTCTCAAATTCTACATAGATACAGTAGCCAAGAAGGGGTCATTTATTCCTTGTCCCTCACATTTGCCAGTCTATAGCAAACAAATTTATCAAACCCCAGCATCTTTTTCCTTTGATGGGTTCTTTGGCTCCTGAAGTCTGTTTTTCGTACAAGTTCTCATAACAGATTGAATAGTCCAAAGAATCAACTGCCTTCCACCTATAACAGTCCTCAGTTAATGGTTGACAAACTTCACAAAAGTAATGTTGATACCCAGAGGTGTAAGCACTTCAGTTCACTCACCCCAGGCAGGACAACTCAGAGATCTGTGTGACACCTTTAGTAGGCATTAGATTGAAAAAATACCCCCTGTACCACTGTTAATACCCACTTCCTTGTTGCATTGCCCTCTTTCAAGTCTGTTTCTTGGGTTGCCATTTTGTGTATCCATCCCTTTTGATTTCAGATGAACACAATCAACAGAAAAATCATGATCGCAATGATTATATGCTCCTAGCATATTACCCACAGCTGAAAAATAAAAAGGTTAAGAGAGGTGTAGAGAAACACTCAGTTGAAGATGGATTGAGTTACATGTTCAAAAACCATTCCTGTTTTTGTCCCTTCTTGGGACAGTTAAATGAGCATGCTTTGATGCTATACTTGGAGAAGATGGTACCTACTTGTGGAGTTTAAATTGAAATAGGTTTAGTAAACAGGGACCTTAAACACTGAGGCTCAATATGGAGGAAGAAGAGGACTTGAAAGGAACTAGTCAAAAAATATTCAACAAGACACAAAATAATGCCTACTCCAGGGATGCATGATTACTTTGTGCTGTATACAACGAGGCAGGATTATTTGCTGAACTCATAGCTCACCATTTCAGATAGTCTGATGGGATCTGATATCTTTGCTTCATAGGTTCTGGAGATCTGATAACATTCAGAAACTTTATGATTAAGCCATTTTGTGAGCCCACGTGGTGAACTTCTGGTGATTAATTTTAACTAACATCTTGCTTGTATTGAAAAGTTCCTAGGATGTGGGGAAAAAATAGGGGGCTGTAGCAGTGGTGTCCCCGGGGGTTTCCACACTGTGACTGGTCCCACATGTGGGAGGAACGTCTATGGTTCCAGCAGCCTGGTGGCCTTAGCGTTGGCAGGCCCCAATGACACGAGGAAGTCCTTGGTTCCAGAAAGGTTTATTGTCATGGCGGATGATGGATGGATCTAGGCATACCCCCCTAAAACTCAGAGCAGTCCCTAGTTATATAGGGAAGGAGAAAGGGGGAAGATTGGGGGAGGATATGGGGAGGATCTGGGGAGGCATGCTTAATTTGCTCCACCCTCTGGCCTTCATTAGTATGTAAATCCCTAGGCCCTGAGGCCTATAGTCTGGCCTATGTGACTGAACAATGTAATCTATGGAGACTGGACTGCTTTTCAGGACTCTGGGTTCTTGGGGCGCACCTTACTCCTACCCGTTCTCACAAAGAGTCTCGGGGTTCTAGGAAACTGCTCATCCATGACCCAGGATACCCTTACGCAGTCCCACAATAGGATGCTGGTAGAGCGCACCTCTAGATGAATGAATGATGGCATTTCCATTACAGAAAGAATTAACTAAGTATGGGAGAACTTGCCATGAACTTCAGTTGAGACATCTCCTGGCTTAGGGATCTAGGTAGACTGAAGTGATGAATTGAGACCACGCCCCCCATCACCATAGCTCATCACTATTCTCTTTATTTCATGACCAACATGATATGAGCTGCTGAGTATAACATGTCCTCCATCATGATGGGCTGAAACCATGAGCCCAAATAAGGCTTTCCTTGCTGAAATTTTTTTCTTTCTCAGAAATTTTTGCCATAACTATAAAAAGATAACATAGGAAATGTATTATGCATTTACCAAATGCCTTTGGTAATTAAAACTTCCTCTCAAGTTGCTTGTCAAAACAATTCATTTTACTTTTTATATAAAATTGTTGCTTGGAGAAGAAACAATTTGCTAATCTTAAATTAAAAAAAAAATACTTCTCCTTAAAATAGAAATATAAAATAGAAAAATAAAAACCTTTTCAGGTTGTACTGTAATGCATGTGGAAATGTCTTTTAATAATAAAAGAAACAGGAGAGCTGCCTTATATGGCCTACCTAGCACACATGGGAGATGCCCCAACAATGTTGGTAATAGGGCATGAGAAGGAGGGACCAAGCCCACAGCTCATTAAATCTGACCTGGAATTGACAATCCTCAGACACACTGAGCGAGTTATGACAGCTTTTCTGTGTCCCTCACCCTTTCCTTCTCTCTCTCCCCCAACCCTTCCCCCACACTCCTTTCCCTGGATATCATTATGTAGAACAGGCTAGCAGGCTTGCTCCAAACTCTTGATTCCTCTGTCTCTGCTTCTCTGAAATAATTCATGATTGATGGAAACATTTTCGAACTAAGGACAGAGAATATGGGTATAGAAGCAAACGTGGTTGATTAAAATACTTACACAAAAAGGATAAAATTAAATCGGTAAAAACTGAGGAAAGCTAAGCAAAAATAAAGCTATTCATCTCCATGTTACTACAATGTGAAATGGCGTTTTCTCTGGTGTTTCATCTACTTTGTATCCAGGGTCGTGATTTTCATCTGTTCCTCGTTCTGCTCACTGTGGGTTTCTCTCTGTGTTCTTTATCAAAATCATAAATTGCATTTTTTTGTTGTATTTGTTTTATTGATGCTTTCAGAAACTTACCTTCTAGAATCATTTTCTCTTTTACATTTCCCCATTTGAAATATTTAAAATTTTCATTTGCTTAACTGTTATTTAATTTTGCTGTTTATGTTTATATCTAAATGAAACATTCCATCCCCAGGCAGTTTTCTCTGTAATGGTGAAGGTTATTAAGGCCGTACATTTCTGCATAAAGCTCTGCTATGTTCTCAGCTTTTGTCTGGGGCTGTTGTTTTTCACTGCCTCCTTGACAGGTTTTAATTTCCTTTTTTGATCAAAGATTGTCTTGCTGTGTGCTTCTTTATTGTTAGTCATTATGTTTGGGATTTTTGTTGCCATTTACTTACCTCTAAATTTCTTAGCTTATGACCAGAGAATGCAGGTTTAAAGCAACCGTCCACTTCCACATACGCAAGTCCCCTTCACTTCTAGTGGCCATATTAAAAGGTTAAAACATTAGAAATAGACTGGGAATGTGTATCTCAATGGAGCAGAATAGCATTGACCTAGTGTGAGCAGACTGAACTGCACCCTCTGTTCCTCAATATATGGGGAGCTGCTGGTATTATCATTTGCACCAAGTTCCAGGAGTTTCTCACAACTGCATTCAAAGGTTAAAGCTCTAAATATATCAACTTATTGCCTATGTTTTTCAGTCTTTTTCCATTTTTTGTTTTTGTTTGTTTGTTTGTATTTTTTATTTCAATGGTTTCAGTTCTGGGAGAAATACACAAATGCTTCTAACTTAATTATATCTTCAACAAGTCCCCTTTGCTTTCAAAAGAATCACACTGAGCCTCGAGCAGCACTGGAGCTGCTCATAATCTCTCCGGTTTCACATCTAGAGCTATGTACCATGTTACTCTGTGGGCATCTTTAGTCCTGTCAGGAACACTTGCCTTCCATGTTGTTGGTGTTAACGTTGTTCTTTTATTTTGATTTAACTTTCTGTATTCTGTTTCCACTTGTTACTTTAAGTGTTCTTTGCAAATGATGCTGGCTGTGTTTAGTTAAGAGATATATTGTCGGCCTCTTTTATGATAGGAGTTTTTTGTTTTATATTTTATTCAGTGATAGACAGATTCTGAAGTGCTGCTTTTATTTTATTTCAGATCTATTGCAGCATGAGTTGCCTTCTTTTTTCTTGTTTACTCTCTTTTCCTCTTTACAAAAATGGGATCCTCTCTTCCCCTTTGACACTGAAGTTAATTTGTGTGCTCTTGATCTAAATAATTAGATACCAATCATCTGCTATTCATTAAAGACGGGATCATCTGTCCAGCAATATGGATCCTCAGGCAAAGGCCCATGACACCCAGACTGACTCTCGGTAACTTTTCCACTGAGCTCACATTAGAGAAGTGAAGAAGCAAGTTCTGATAGTTGTCCCTTGACTGTGCATGCTTCCTGTGACACACCTGTAAACCTCTATTTCCCCAATGCACAAATCATGCTTAAACAGGAAAGTTTACTACCCTAAAGAGTATGTTTGCTTGCTTCCCATTTTTCTATGTTCAATAATATGAGGTTAAAAAAAAAACCCTAGCCCCCTGCCTGGTCCCTGGGACTGGAGCAGACACAGAGTCGGTCTGCTCCTGTCCTGTGGAGAAA
>NW_021604587.1:10400605-10407023 GCF_004785775.1 Grammomys surdaster
AATTCCACTTCCCTTCGGCCCCTGCCTGGTCCCTTGGACTGGAGCAGGCACAGAGTCGGTCTGCTCCTGTCCTGTGGAGAAACTGAATCCTGAGTCATCCAGGAGCCACTGCACTCAGAGCAGCTGGTAAGAACTCCATATCACTCCCTAGGCCCCAGAAATACATCTGGGAGCCAGGGACATCTAGGGCACAGCAGCTACCCAAACCCTGCCCCTCCGGAATTCCACTTCCCTTCGGCCCCTGCCTGGTCCCTGGGACTGGAGCAGACACAGAGTAGGTCTGCTCCTGTCCTGTGGAGAAACTGAATCCTGAGTCATCGAGAAGTCACTACACTCAGAGCAGCTGAAACTGAATTCTGAGTCATCAGGGACCCACTGCACTCAGAGCAGCTGGAGCCACTGCACTCAGGGCAGCTGACACAGAGTTGGTCTGCTCCTGTCCTGTGGAGAAACTGAACCCTGAGTCATCTAGGAGCCACTGCACTCAGAGCAGCTGAAACTGAATCCTGAGTCATCGAGAACCCACTGCACTCAGAGCAGCCGAGGAGCCACTGCACTCAGAACAGAAGGATTACCAGATCCAAGAGGTGGCCTGAGTCCCAGGAGTTCTTCCACCCGGGAGATTAGGGGCATAAGACCACAGAGACCTCTGGACTCCGAGGAGCTCTGCAATAAGCAAGATAACTGGAAATACAGATTCCAATCTTACACAGAGAGGGCAGGTACCACTAGAGTTACCCAGATGGCGAAAGGCAAGCGCAAGAACATAAGCAACAGAAACCAAAGTTTCTTGGCATCATCGGTGCCCAGTTCTCCCAATATAGCAAGCCCTGAACACCCCTTCACACCTGAAAAGCAGGATTCAGAATTAAAATCACTTCTCATGATGATGATAGAGGATTATAAGAAGGAATTAAGTAACTCCCTTAAAGAAATACAGGAGAGTACAAGTAAACAGATAGAAGCCCTTAAAGAGGAATCACAGAAATCCCTTAAAGAAATGGAAGAAAACACAAAGAAGGAATTAAACAAAAACATTCAGGATCTGAAACTGGAAATAGAAACAATAAAGAAAGTTCAAAGGGAGACAACCATGGAGATAGAAAACCTAAGAAAGAGATCAGGAGTCACAGACGCAAGCATCACCAACCGAATACAAGAGATAGAAGAGAGAATCTCAAATGCAGAAGATACGGTGGAAAATATTGACACAGTTGTCAAAGAAAATGAAAAAAGCAAAAAACTCCTAACTCAAAACATCCAGGAAATCCAGGACACAATGAGAAGACCAAACCTAAGGATAATAGGTATAGATGAGAATGAAGATTCCCAACTTAAAGGGCCAGTAAATATCTTCAACAAAATCATTGAGGAAAATTTCCCTAACCTAAAGAACAAGATGCCCATAAACATACAAGAAGCCTACAGAACACCAAATAGACTAGACCAGAAAAGAAATACCTCCCGTCACATAATAATCAAAACATCAGATGCACAAAACAAAGAAAAAATACTAAAAGCAGTAAGGGAAAAAGGTCAAGTAACATATAAAGGCAGACCTATAAGAATTACACCAGACTTCTCACCAGAGACTATAAAAGCCAGAAGAGCCTGGACGGACATTATACAGACCCTAAGAGAACACAATTGCCAGCCCAGATTACTATACCCAGCAAAACTCTCAATCAATATAGATGGTGAAACCAAGATATTCCATGACAAACCAAATTTGCACAATATCTTCCCACAAACCCAGCACTTCAAAGGATAATGGATGGAAAACGCCAACACAAGGAGGGAAACTACAACCTAGAAAAAGCAAGGAAGTAATCTTCCAACAACCTCAAAAGAAGATAACTATACAAACATAACTTTACCTCTAATAACAAAAGTAACAGGAAGCCACAATCATTTTTCCTTAATATCTCTTAACATCAATGGTCTCAATTCCCCAATAAAAAGACGCAGACTAGCAGACTGGATACACAAACAAGACCCAGAATTTTGCTGCATACAAGAAACACACCTCAGTGACAAAGACAGACACTACCTCAGAATAAAAGGGTGGAAAACAATTTTCCAAGCCAATGGTCCCAAGAAACAAGCTGGAGTAGCCATTCTAATATCAAATAAAATCGACTTCCATCCAAAATTAATCAAAAAAGATAAGGAAGGACACTTCATACTCATCAAAGGAAAAAGCTACCAAGGTGAACTCTCAATTCTGAACATCTATGCCCCAAATGCAAGGGCACCTACATACATAAAAGAAACTTTACTAAAGCTCAAAACACACATTACACCTCACACAATAATAGTGGGGGATTTCAACACCCCACTCTCAGCAATGGACAGATCATGGAAACAGAAACTAAACCGAGACACTTTGACATTAACAGAAGTTATGAACCGAATGGACTTAACAGACATCTATAGAACATTTCATCCTAAAACAAAAGAATATACCTTTTTCTCAGCACCTCATGGTACCTTCTCCAAAATAGACCATATAATTGGTCACAAAACAAGCCTCTACAGATACAAAAAGATTGAAATAATCCCTTGCCTCTTATCAGATCACCATGGAATAAGACTGGTCTTTAATAATGACAAAACCAATGGAAAACCCATGTGCACATGGAAACTGAACAACTCTCTACTCAATGATGACTTGGTCAAGGAAGAAATAAAGAAAGAAATTAAAGACTTTTTAGATTTCAATGAAAATGAGGACACATCATACCAAAACTTGTGGGACTCCATGAAGGCAGTGCTAAGAGGAAAACTCATAGCTCTAAGTGCCTACAAAAAGAAACTGGAAAGAGCACACACTAACAAGTTGACTGCACAACTAAAAGCCCTAGAACAAAAAGAAGCAAATACACCCAGGAGGAGAAGGCAGGAAATAATCAAACTCAGGGCTGAAATCAACCAAATAGAAACTGAAAGAACAATACAAAATATCAATAAAACCAGGAGTTGGTTCTTTGAGAAAATCAACAAGATAGATAAACCGTTAGCCAGATTAACCAGAGGGCACAGAGAGAGTATCCAAATTAATAAAATCAGAACTGAAAAGGGAGACATAACAACAGAAACGGAAGAAATTAAAAAAATCATCAGATCCTACTACAAAGGTCTATACTCAACAAAACTGGAAAACCTGGATGAAATGGACAATTTCCTAGACAGATACCAGGTACCAAAATTAAACCAGGAGCAGATAAACCATCTAAATAGTCCCATAACCCCTCAGGAAATAGCAGCAGTCATTAAAAGTCTCCCCACTAAAAAAAGCCCAGGACCAGATGGTTTTAGTGCTGAATTCTATCAGACCTTCAAGGAAGACCTAATACCAATTCTCTTCAAACTATTCCACAAAATAGAGACAGAAGGAACACTACCCAATTCGTTCTATGAAGCTACAATTACACTCATACCCAAACCCCACAAGGACCCGACAAAGAAAGAGAACTTCAGACCAATCTCCCTTATGAACATCGATGCAAAAATACTCAATAAAATTCTAGCAAACCGAATCCAAGACCACATCAAAACAATCATCCATCATGATCAAGTAGGTTTTATCCCAGGAATGCAGGGATGGTTCAATATTCGGAAATCCATCAATGTAATCCACTATATAAACAAACTTAAAGAAAAAAACCACATGATCATCTCACTAGATGCTGAGAAAGCATTTGACAAAATTCAACATCCCTTCATGATAAAAGTCTTGGAAAGATCAGGAATTCAAGGCCCCTACCTAAACATAGTAAAAGCAATTTACAGCAAACCAGTAGCCAACATCAAGCTAAATGGAGAGAAACTTGAAGCAATCCCACTAAGATCAGGGACTAGACAAGGCTGCCCACTCTCCCCCTACCTATTCAATATAGTACTGGAAGTCTTAGCCAGAGCAATTAGACAACAAAAAGAAGTCAAAGGGATACAAATAGGAAAGGAAGAAGTCAAAATATCGCTATTTGCAGATGATATGATAGTATACTTAAGTGACCCCCAAACTTCCACCAGAGAACTCCTAAACCTGATAAACAACTTCAGCAAAGTGGCTGGTTATAAAATCAACTCAAACAAATCAGTAGCCTTCCTCTACATGAAAGATAAACAGACTGAAAAAGAAATTAGGGAAATGACACCCTTCACAATAGTTGCAAATAATATAAAATACCTTGGTGTGAATCTAACCAAGCAAGTGAAAGACCTGTATGACAAGAACTTCAAGTCTCTGAAGAAAGAAATTGAAGAAGATCTCAGAAGATGGAAAGATCTCCCATGCTCATGGATTGGCAGGATTAATATAATAAAAATGGCCATCTTGCCAAAAGCAATCTACAGATTCAATGCAATCCCCATTAAAATCCCAACTCAATTCTTCACAGAGTTAGAAAAGGAAATTCTCAAATTCATATGGAATAACAAAAAACCCAGGATAGCGAAAACTATTCTCAACAATAAAAGAACTTCGGGAGGAATCACCATCCCTGACCTCAAGCTGTACTACAGAGCAATAGTGATAAAAACTACCTGGTATTGGTACAGAGACAGGCAGGAAGATCAATGGAATAGAATTGAAGACCCAGAAATGAACCCACACTCCTATGGTCACTTGATCTTTGACAAAGGAGCTAAAACTGTCCAGTGGAAAAAGGACAGCATTTTCAACAAATGGTGCTGGTTCAACTGGAGGACAACATGTAGAAGAATGAAAATTGATCCATTCTTATCC
This sequence comes from Grammomys surdaster, assembly GCF_004785775.1. NCBI lineage: Eukaryota > Metazoa > Chordata > Mammalia > Rodentia > Muridae > Grammomys > Grammomys surdaster. Next base: position 10,405,356 of record NW_021604587.1, read on the forward strand.
CCTTGTACAAAGCTCAAATCTAAGTGGATAAAGGACCTCCACATAAAACCAGATACACTGAAACTAATAGAAGAGAAGGTGGGGAAAAGCCTCGAATACCTGGGCACAGGGGAAAAGTTCCTGAACAGAACTCCAATGGCATATGCTCTAAGATCAAGAATTGACAAATGGGACTTCATAAAATTGCAAAGTTTCTGTAAGGCAAAGGACACTGTCAATAGGACAAAACGACAACCAACAAATTGGGAAAAGATCTTTACCAATCCTTCATCTGATAGAGGGCTAATATCCAATATATACAAAGAACTCAAGAAATTAGACTCCAGACAACCAAATTACCCTATTAAAAAATGGGGTATAGAGCTTAACAAAGAATTTTCAACAGAAGAAACTCGAATGGCCGAGAAGCACCTAAAGAAATGCTCGGCATCCTTAGTCGTCAGGGAAATGCAAATCAAAACAACCCTGAGATTCCATCTCACACCAGTCAGAATGGCTAAGATTAAAAACTCAGGTGATAGTAGATGCTGGCGAGGGTGTGGAGAAAGAGGAACACTCCTCCATTGTTGGTGGGACTGCAAGATGGTGCAACCACTTTGGAAATCAGTGTGGCGGTTCCTCAGAAAATTGGACATAGCATTACCCGAGGATCCAGCTATACCACTCCTAGGCATATACCCAGAAGGTGCTCGAACATATAATAAGGACATATGCTCAACTATGTTCATAGCAGCCTTATTTATAATAGCCAGGAGCTGGAAAGAACCCAGATGTCCTTCAACTGAGGAATGGATTAAAAAAATGTGGTATATTTACACAATGGAGTATTACTCAGCTATTAAAAACAATGAATTTGAGAGGTTCCTAGGTAAATGGATGGAACTAGAAATTATCATCCTGAGTGAGGTAAGCCAATCACAAAAGAACACACATGGTATTCACTCACTGATTATTGGATATTAGCCCAGAACCTTAAAATGCCCAAGATGCAACTCACAGGCCACATGAAGTCCATAAAGAAGGAAGACCAAGTGGGGGTGATTCGGTCCTTCTTAGAAGGAGCAACAAAATACTCAAGGGAGCAAATATGGAGACAAAGCGAGGGACAAAAACTGAAGGAGTGGCCGTCTGGAGACCTTTCCACCTGAGTATCCATCCCATGTGCAGTCACCAAAGGTAGATGCTGATGTGGAAGTCAGGAAGTGCATGCTGATAAGAGCCTGATATGGATGTCTCCTCAGAGGTCTTCAAGAGTCTGACATATTCAGAGGCAGATGCTCACAACTAGCCATTGAACTGATCATGGGGTTCTCAATAGAGGAGTTAGAGTGAAGACTGAAGGAGCTGAAAGGATTTGTGGCACCATGAGGAGAGCAACAATACCAACCAACCACAGCTCCCAGGGTCTAAACCACCAGCCTGGGAGCACTTAGGGGGGGATCCAGGGCTTCAGCTGAATATGTAAGAGTGGAGGGCCCTGCTGGGCATAGGTGGAAGAAGAGAACCTTGACCTCATGAAGGCTGGATGCTCCAAGGGGTGGGGAGTGGGAGGGGGGGGGGGTGGGAGTGGGGGGGTAGATAGAGGTTACATCCACAAAGAAGAAGGAGGAGGTGTGAGGGGATTGGGGGTTCCTGGGTGGGTGGGGGATGGGGTAAGGGGACAACATA
>NW_021604587.1:10407123-10417517 GCF_004785775.1 Grammomys surdaster
CATACAATAAAAAAAAAAAAAAGAAAGTGGGAGATGGATATATGCTCCTGACTTTCGATGTGGCTTGCCCTCTGTGAGGTTCACCATCTTTATTTTAAGAGAACATGATCAGAATCCGAGTTACTTTTGGACTCTGTGAACCCTATTAACCGTGTGAAATCTGCTCAGATGGGAACATGCAACATCCTTTTTGTTTTAGGGAAGGTTCCACAGTAGCAGCTAGGTAGAAGGCAGAAGTATTTCCTTTGTTTGTTTGTTTGTTTGTTTACAAGGAACAAGTTTTTATCTTACTACCTTAATCCAAAGCAAGAGAAAGAAATGTTAACCACCCCTCCCACGCTACCAGGTAAAGGCGGCCATGGCTTTGTTTGGATCTGGGGTCTGTGATGCTACATATTGAACGTGTCAATGGCATGTGATTTATTGTGCTTCATAACATTTGGGAACAGATATTTGGTATTTCATCCAAGGAAAGCAATTTTCAGGAACCTTTTAAAAGGTGGCTGGAGCATCCGTAATCGGTGCCATTTCTTTATGCCAACATTTTCTTAAAGCTGCACAATCTTTCATTTTAATCATTTCTCTCAGCAGGCTCCTTCCAGGGCTCAGGAGCAGGGCACCCACCCCTCAGAAATGAGGTTCTATTTTTAACATGCAACAGCCAACAAACTCCCTATTAATCGTGTGAAATCTGCTCAGATGGCTGCTCTTCTGGGTTCTTGTGCCCCACACTCCTCTCTCCACTCCCCATCTGCACAGCCCTCCCCTGAAGATATTTTTAGACCTAGCAGCTTCATCTTTGAGAATTACTAGGCGGATGCTATACTTTGCTTCTAAATAAACATTTTAGAGATACGAGTTTTCATTCCTGATATTTTCAAAAAGATTAAACATGCTGCTTCCTAAAACAAGTCAGTGTTAACTAAACAGCAGTCTGAACTTAGAGATCTTCATCTTTCTGGGAATTCCTGCCTTACTGGGAGCAAATGCTCCATTATTCAGAGCTGGTATCCATTATTTAGAAGACTAAATACAAGTCTTTTCAAGGTGGTCTTGAGAATCATCTTTAGAATGGGAAAGTCCAACCTTCCTCACTGCATACATTTTCTCTAATCTTTTTGATTCATACTACTGAACACAGGCATGTCTTTACAGCACTGTGCTGGGATACAGCACTTACACTTAAGGGTCAACATGGTATGTCACTGAAGCTGTAATGATCAAAATAAAGTTTCAAAGTACTTGGAGGATTCCAAGAAACAGCGTATACAATAAGAATTTGTCTTGATTAGTACTAACTGCACTGCTTAATCATCCACTCTTCATAAAAGAAAACATATTGCCTAGTGTGTTATTAGCCACCCTGATTTGTGGGTTGTGATTTTTCATAGGTCATTTGTACATGTAGGCAAAAAATCCTAAGAAAAGACAAACAGTGTAGTCTCCTTCCAACACTTTTTTTGTGATCTTCCTAGACACTTATCATGTAAACATACTTATATATCATTAAGCAAATACATATAGAATATACATATATATGCACATGCAGCATGATACAAACACACACATACACACACAATCACAGTCACACAAAAGTAATCTTTTAGTTTTGTCACAAGTATTTTTCTGTGTCTATAGTGATTTGATTTGAATGAGAATGGTACCCATGGGCTTATATATCGGAGTGCTTATTCCTCAGCTGGTGGAACTGTTTGCGAAGAATTAAGGATATATGGGAGGTATGTCATTGTGGGCTAGACTGTGAGGCTTCAAAAGACTTTTGCAACTCCCTGTGCGCTCTCTCTCTGTCTCTCTCTGTCTCTCTCTCACACACATACACATACACATACACACATACACACACACACACACACACACACACACACACAACCAAATTAAACACTTTCTCTAAGTTCCTTTGGTCGTGGTGTTCTATCACAGCTGTAGAAAAATCACAAAGACCCAAAGACCCAAGTTTACCAGAGATTGGTGTCTGCCGTTGCCAGCCTGAGCTTGCTGGGTTTGGGCAGAAAATGAAAGACTCTGGTAATTTGAACTAGGAAAGTTGATGAATCATGTAAGCAGGGCTTAATAGAGCATCCTAGTAGGATCTTGGAAGACATCAGTGCTGAGAGAAAAATGAACTGTGGAGGTACCGCTCAAGCATCTTCAAGGGAAGCATATTTACAACTGGGCTCAAAACCTTTCTTGTGATATTTTGGCAAAGAATGTGGCTACCGTTTACCTTTGTCCTAATGACTTGCTTTTATCTATGTTAAAAGATAGTGGACTTATTTCTTCGTTGGAGGATATTTAAAGACATCTTAATGCTTGCTGATGGTGATAGTATTGGTAATCACTTTGATGCAGGGCTACAGTGAAATACAAGAACAGGGTTGAATAAAAAAATAAAAAATATATATTTTACAGAGAAAAGGGCCATCAATATTTTTAATGTTAGAGTGAAGGCTTGTGCTGAAAGAGTTGAGATTAAAGAGTGAGCTCATCTGAGGTGAAATGTAGGGCTATCTTCAGAATAAGATCCCTCGCAGGTAAGTGTCTAACTTATGGAAAGATTAAGGCCTAAGAAATATTTTTGTTCCTAAAAGAAAGAATATATCAAAGCAGGTACAAATGTGAATCCAGGATGTTAGAGCTTATCCTATGTTATTAGTCATGCCCAGCAGGGAAGTCATCAGGTTCTGACTTGAAGTCATGAAGGACATACTAGTAAAGGGGCTATGGATTCCTCCTCATCTATGGTTGAGGAGAAACACTTAGACCAAGCATGTGGCAGAGAGTCCCTCCAAAGAGGCCTGGACAAGACATTGTAGGAAGCTATGAAAGTAAACCCTGGATTGTATGGGAGATCCCATGTGAAAGGTATCAGAGCTATGGGATGTCTGCCAAGGAGAGTGGCACAGAGAGTGGAACCAGCCCAGAAGGAGAAGAGTGTTGTAATCAGCAAAGCTACAAGAGAAGAGCCATCTAAGTCACTTGATATCAGACATAAAGATGATATCAGACATAGAGTATTTGGATTGCCCTGCTGGTTTCAGTCTTGCTTTGGTCTAGTACTTTCTTACTGTACCTCTATTCTTCCCTTTTGGAAATGGTAAACTATATCTGTGCTATTGCATATTAGAAGTATGTAATATGATTTTAAATTTTAATAGGAGGTTGCAATAAGAGATTGCTATGAGTCTCAGAAAAGACTTTGGATGTTTAAACTGTATTGAGATAGTGAAAGACTGAGGACTTTTGAAGTTGGACTAAATGTATTTTGCACATTATGATATGGGCACAAACCTATGGATGTCATAGCTTGAATGAACATGACCACTATAGGCTTACATATTGGAATAGTTGGTTTCTAGATGGTGGAACACTTTGGGAAGCATTAGGATGTGTGGAGGAAGTTTGTCACTGTGGGCAGGCTTTGAGCTTTCAAAATACGTTTGAAATTCACAGCATTCTCTCTGCCATGTGGTTGTGGATTAAGATGTGAGCTTTTAGCTGTTCCTTTAATCAACCATGATGGACTCTAACTCTGTGATACTGTAAGTCAAACTAAAAATTTCTCTTGTAAGCTGACCTAATCATAATATTATCTTTAGTTTTATTTTTCACTAGTTACAATTGAAGGACACTTTGTAGCCAGTCCTCAGGTCTGTCTCCTTTCTTCATAAATGGTTTACCTTGTATTCCTTTATCTGAATGAATCATAATATATACAATCAGTGATGATAACAGATTTCTAATTAGCAAGAAAAGCTAAAAGAAATCACCCATTCTTTTGTTTGTGTTCCTTAGAAATTTGTTTTGATTTTGTATTTTTTTAAAATTAGTCTCTCCCTCCATTCTTTATTTCCCTTTCTTCTCAAACATCTAGCAAATCTGTGTAATTTCTGTTAATATTGATCTGAAAAATCCAAATGCTTTCAAAGGGTGAGTTCTCTTCAGACACATAAATAGAATGTCATGAGTTTTTACTTAAAGAGTGTTTGTTGCCTGCTTTATGTTTCCTGAGGATTCTCTTTGTGACCAGTACAAAGCCTTGCAATTGTTCTAGTTCAGAGTCAGCAATCTATTTTCTGGTACTGTCCTGTGCAGCACAGGAAAGATGTGGCATCTGCAGCATGAAAGGTTCAATATTTGTCAAACAATGAGCAGCAAGGGGTGATGGAGTGGCTCTCCAGCAGGAGCTAGCCTGGTGAATGTGCAGCTGAGTGTCTAGAAGCCCCAGAATTTTAGAACACTGGGCATCGATGCTGTCAACAGCTTCAATCCATTTTCCCTCAATGAATCTTATAGGTCTTTTGTGCATTGTCTACATTGGCACATTTTGAGAAAGAACATCCTCTAGAAGTTACAGATGGCCGACACATCTGTTTTCCTGAGTCTTGGTTCAAAGAAATCAATAAATACAGTGATTTCCCTTACTTGAGGTTACTGTGAGATTTTTCACCTTTCCTAGAGAACACAGGCACACACACACACACACACACACACACACACACACACACACAGATAACTATCAGTATTAGTTTAATTTTAGAAAAAATATATATTAACTGAATCTATTATAGGATCTTTTGGGTATTTTTCTTGGTTTTAAATAATAATGGTATAGGTTGGATTATTAAAGCAGAACCTGAAGTGAGGGGTTTTTACAGATGAAAACCTGTGTAGGAATGGAGCAAACAAATGGACAGAAGAAACCGGGAAAACTGGAGCTTTGGCCTGATGCCACCAGCAAGTCTGAGAATATGTAGCTGTCACCAAGGTCACACGATCTTTTTCTTACCTTCAGATTATGATCCTGATACTAGGGAAATGAGAAAACCATTTGGAATCAAGTCCCCTGAGAAGCTTCCAAGAGTTTGCAACAGACACTAGAGAGGAAACACTTCGTTGGAGCTATGGGTACACTAGCTGGTCACTGGGTCTGGCTATGCAGATGCTATTTTAGAGTTTTATTTATATGCATTCTGTTGTCTACTAACAGGGGTAAGTTTTCTTTTTCATGTGTTCGAATGGCTTTCATCTCTTTCGCTAACCAGCTCATCTGGCTCCAACTTCCAGTACTGTATAGACTAAAAGTCATTAGAATGGAAATCCTTCTATCATTTCCCTTCATAAAAGCTTTAGTTTATCATTATTGATTATTGGCTAAGATGAGAGCTCAAGTCCATATATGGTTGTGATTACAGTAGGATTGTTCCTTATATTCCTAGTTTTTTGAGCATTGTTATGAAAGAGCATTGCATTGTTTTCAAACATCTCTATCCTAATTTACTTAGGCTGTATTGATTAATTTTTACATCAGAGGCATCATTGTATTCCAAGAACAAACCCCGACTGACCCAAGTTTAAATGATCCTTTGGCGTGCTATTGCTTGGATTTGGTTGATAAATTTCACACCAATGTTCACGTAATTATTAGTCTAAGTTTTCTTACATTATCATTGATTTTGATATTATGGTAACGTAATGCTGGTCTCAGACATTCAGTTTGGAGGAGTTAATTTCTTTTCACTGTTTTGGGAGATTTCACAAGAATTCATTTTAAATTTTCTTTGGTAGAATTCTCCAGTGGAGACATCTGGAGTTTTCCCTTGCTGCAATGTTTTTAGTCAGCTGTTCAATAGTTTTACTAGTTGTGGGTTTGTTCAATTTCTTAAAGATCCATAATTCAGTACTGCTGTGTTTTATGTTTCTGGGAATTTATTTGCATGGTTTTTTATTGTTCAAATCATTTATGTCTTTAGGTAAATTTATTTCTAATTATTCTATTCGCTTTGATGCTATTGTAAACGTTATTTTATTCTCCTATATTATCCATTTTTACTTAATTACTGGCAGGCCCTTCTTCTGGCGCCTGTTGTTTTGTTGCATTCATTGTAATATCTCCTCTCATTTCTGATTTTTGCTAATTGATTCTTTTCTATTTCTCTTATAGTCTTATTATGGACTTCTCAATTCTGTTAATCATTTCATAAAACTAAATTATAGGTCCATAGACTTTTCAATTATTTTTTTCTTTTCTTTATTTCTCTTTGTTGCTTTATTGTCTTCTGTCTGCTCTTTAACTTTGGGCTTCATTTCTTCTGCTTTTCCTAGTCCTTTGTTGTCTGAAGAGCTTTCTCCCTCTAGACTGTAGGTATTTCTTGATATAACATCTCTAAATACTGTTTTTGTTACACAACAAAAGCTTGGCATGTTATATTTTCATTTTTCTCAATTTATTTCTAATTTCTGCTATGTTTTCTTTCCTGATCTAAGACTTTTGTCTCAAGAATGAAGTATTTATCTCCCAAGTATCTGTGAACTGTTTAGCATACTTTTACTCTATTGATTTGTCCTTTGGCTCTGCTTTTGTCAGGAACCATATTTCCTATGAATTTCAGTCACCTTGAATTTGTGAAGACTTTTTTAGCAGTCTCAGGATGTATGCGTGTTGAAAATTTCATATTCTGTTGTTAAATTGAGTGTTCTGGGCATGAGTTGTAGGTTCAATCTGTTCACGATGCTTGATTCTTGAGTTTCTTATTGATCTGTTTGATGAGTTGTTTTATCCATTATTGAAAGTGAGGTAATGAAAGCTTATGGGTCTGGCAATATTATTTGATTGTTTTTTCCATAGTCCTATAATAATTCATTTTCATTCTTGTTGCCTTACAATGGTGCATATAACCACATAAGGATGCTATTTGCCTAATAAACTGACACCTTTTTTTACATATATGTATAATGCCTATCTTTGTTTCTTATTAGTTTAAATAATAGTCTATTTTGTCTGGTGTAAATATGGTCATTATTTGTCCCTTTAATTACCACTTCCGTGCAAACATTTTCAAACTTCGACCGTTGAGCCTAAAGGAATCTCATGGTAGTGTATACTTTTGATTCCACTTCCTCATTACTGCATCCACAGCATGCTTATTTTTAATTCTACACTCAACTCCATTTACACTTAAAAGAATTACCACTTTGCTCTTTGTTTTCTTATAGTCCTGTTTATTTTATTTTTGTTACTTCACATGTTTTTTTTTTTTTGAACAGATAGTCTTGATTTCTTTCTCACATTTCTTTTGCATTTCTTCCACATGTATTTTGTTATTGGTTACCTTAGGTATTATATAGTATCTCCATTAACAGATGAATAGATACAGAAAATGGTACATACATAAAAGGAAATATTACACAGCTATAAAGACAAATAAACCTTTGCAGAAAATGGACAAAGCTGGAGAAATTATATTGAGTGATATATCTCATGCCCAGAAAGACAAATGCTACATGTTCTCTTACATAAGCAGATCCTAGCTCCAAAGCTTTAACTGCATGGGTCTAACCTGAAGTACAAGTAGAGGCTAGGCAACTAGAAGAGGATCTTCTGAAGAGAACGTTAAGGATAGGGGAATAGTAGATTATAGGTCACACAACTTCTTCCAAACATGATTGTTACAAAGATCACCTCACAGTAGCTGTGTTTACATACTCAATGCCTATACAAGATCAAAACAGTCAAAATTCCAGTGTAGGTAGGGGAGGGACCCCAAGCCCTCATCTTTGGTACAGCTGCAATTAACAGCACATGATTGCTGAGTTAAGAAGGCTCTCTCCTCTGAGGACTTCATCATTGATAGATTGCCCATGCACCACAGAATATCTCCACTCCTATCCATGTGGACATCAATAACTGAGCTTCAGAGCATTGCTAATAGCAGGAAACAAAAGTTAGACATGATGTTGAAAAGATGGGGGGAGGTACTAGCCCAGGACAGATGGAGGAAATGGTGGATGGATGTGATCAACAGACAGATCAACATGTGTATATATAAATGTATACATTTTCAAAGAAAAAGATTAATATGTTAAAAATGAATGTTAATAAATATAATCAATAAATTATAAAGAAAAAGATATGAAGTTGGGAGAGGGATGTACTAAGAGAGTCCTGGGAGGAATTAGAGGGGACAAATTTGGTTGAAAGTAATCATATTTAATTGTATACATGTATGAAACTCTCAAAAAATAAACCTAACATTTTGTAACTTTTGAAAATTTATATTCAGCTAATAATTCAGTGTCAGTAAAACACAAAACATCTACTCATTACTTGTTCCTTTTTTAAGATTATGATTGATACAAGTTATATTTCTAAATTTTTATCTATTCGTATAAGTTTATGATTTTATTTGTTTTATGCTTTTCTGTTTAAATTCTACCTCAATATTAAATGTGTTTTATATACACATCATTGCAATTTTATAATATTCTATATTCATTTACGTATCAACTAATTATGATTTTATTTTCACTTGCCTTGTTATTGCTTTCAAGTATCCTTTTGTTTCAAACTACAGAATTCTAGTATTTCATTTTAGGTAGGTTTAACACATTAAGCTTTTATTTACCTAAGAATGCTTTTGAAATTTTCTTTTCATTTTTAATTTGGTGGCAGGGGCAGTACATGTGTAGATGTGTTCTTGCACATGTGAAAGCCATAAAGCGATATGAGGTATCCTCAATCACTCTCGACCTTAGTTGTGGGATGGCATCTCTCAATGATCTGACTAGCTTCACTGGTGAGAGAATTCATGGAATCCACTTGACTGTCTTCCCAAAGCTGGGACTGCAAGCATATACTACACATACAGTATTATTTGTTTACTTTCAGTTTTTAAAACTAGAGCCATTCATTTTATTTTGTGTTTGAGTGTTTTGCCTGCATATGCATCAGACCCACTGATATTGGAGTTATGGATGTTTGTGAACCACCATGTAGTTGTTGAGAATCAAACCAAGGTCCTCTGTAAGAAAAAGTGTTCTCAAAGCTAGGCCATCTCTTATTACCTACATCTGCTTATTACCAGCTTTTAATATGAGTTTTTGAGATTCAAAGTCAGGTATTTATGCTTGTTCAGCAAGCATTTACCAACTGAACATCTCTATAACCGCTTTCCTTTTTCAGAGGACAGTTTTGCCTGGTATATTATTATTGGTTGGCATGTTTTATTTCATTAGTGTTTTAAGTGTATCGTGGTCCTACCTATGACCTGTACTAATTTTACCTCATGACTCACTGTTACTCTCATGGCTACTGTATGTAATGGTGACTCTTCCATCTCTGCTTTATGATTTGTTCTCTTACTTTCAGGTGGTTTATCATAATAAATATTAGTTTCAGCCTGTGTAGACAATTCAATTTTAGTATCTTGTATTTTTTTTAAACTCCTTTGTTTTTCTGTTTTACTTCTCAAATGTAGAAGTTTTGACCACTATGTCTGAAATAAGTTCTCCATCTGCTTTTCTTTTCTCTTTCTGTTACACTATTACACCAAGGTCAATGCCTACATTGGTCAGTTTGACATTGTTCCATGAGTGTTTACTGATTCTTCGTTCTGTTTCAGGTCTACTATTAAATATAGCTACTGAATTTCTTAATGTAGTCAATACACTTTCCAAATCAAGAATTTGTTTGGCTATTTGTTTTTGTTGTTGTTTTATTTTTTGTTTTGTTGGTTGTTTTTTGTTTGTTTGTTTGTTTTTGGTGTCATTATTTGAATGAAAATGTGCCTCTGCCAAGCTCATATGTTTGAACACTTGGTCCTAAATTGTTGGGACTATTTCGGACAATGACTAGGAGGTGTGGCCTTGTAGGAGGAGGTGTGTCCTTGTAGGCAGGCTCTGAGGTTTCAAAGGATCAGATGTAAGCTTTTAGCTAATGTGCCAATGTCATGTTAGCCTCGCTGACACCACGTTCCTCATCATGATGGTCATGGACTCGCCGTCTGAAACAAGCCCCCAGTTAAATGCTTTATTTTATGAGCTGCCTTGGTCATGGTGTCTCCACAGCAATGGAGTAGTAACTTGGACATTCACAGCTCTAGTTCTTTCTCGTTACTCTCACTTGCTCTTGCTCTTTTGCTGATAGACCACTTAGGTTGCTAAGCTCTCTCTTAGTATATTGAGTTTCCTTAAGGTAATTGTTACTTGTAAAGTAAATCAATAGATCTTTGTTTCTTCATGATTTTTTTTTGGGGGGGTGTTAATTTTGTTCTTAGGATTAGGTCCTGATCCCATCTTTCATCATATCTATATTGATTTTTGGTGGTGAGCATACATTCGGGAAATCTGACTTTCACATTATTCTTGGATTCTTTACACAAGAGAATTTCTCTAACTTGTTCAGTTAGAGACTCTTAGGACCTTTCATACCTTTGACTGAAGGAGTATGTCTTCTGTGGGTCTGGGTTTTGGGGCATAATTTCTGAGTGCTTCCTCTCCTTCCCCTTCTCCCTCTCCCTCCCCCTCTCCCTCTCCCTCTTCCCTCTCTCCCTCTCCCTCTTTCCTCTCTTCTTTTCCTTCTCCCTCTCCTCTCTTCC
>NW_021604587.1:10417617-10441065 GCF_004785775.1 Grammomys surdaster
TCTCTCTCTCTCTCTCTCTCCAGACTGTCACTGTCAACGCAGCATTTCAATGCCTGCCGCAACTTGCTAAGCTCCAGTGTTCTTGACAGCCTCTAGAACACAGTGTTCCCGTTACAGCAGCACCCTTAGTCAGACAGGCAGAAAGCGCTCCTCCAGGCAGCTCCTTAGAAGTCTATCAGCCACGTGTTCCACTGTTTCATTTCCTCTCCCAAAGAAGCCAGTGATCCATCATTTCCTCCGATTATAGTACTGATTGTCTTCTGGGCGCCACAAGTCCTGAACTCTTCTCACCAGTTCCCTTGCATTTGCAGTCATCCCGCTGCTACTCAGGGCTCTTAATGGAGCAAGACAAAGCCAGTCTCAGGCAGCAGTCCAAAGGCCAGAATGTTGGACTTTGCTCCATTCTCCTTTCCCTGGTGGAGAAGCCAAGAGCTCACACTCACGGTCCACTGCTCCATGCTGGGCTAGTTTACTGGAAATACTGTCATGGGTAAAAGCAAACGACTTTTCCCACCCACTTCAGTGGGTCTGTTGTTAATTTTGAACATACACAGGGTACTGAAGATTTTAAAGTGGTTTTTGGAGTTCTCCTGCTGGTTTTTATTGTTCTGCTAGCGTGTTTGTGGGGACTGAGGTCTCGGGCACCACTTAACAAAAGACTAGTCCTGTTAAAGAGGAGAAAGGAAAGATAGCTGCAGATTCTAAGGTCGAGGGGAGATTTTCAGAGACTGTAAATATGCGGACATGTTTGGGCTGCTGAAAATAATTCAATACAAACTAATAGACTGATTATGCATATGAGAGCAGTGCTTTCTAAACCTCTGTGTTCACGAGGAGCATATGGCAAGCCCGTGGAGACACAGATTGGCATACAGAAGGGCAGAGCTTCTGGTTCTGTAGGTGGTGGAGTCTGCAGGTCTAAAAGGCTCCCAGGTGATTCTGGTGCAGCTGACCACTAGTTAGGCTCCTGCTCTAGAAACTGAAAGGAAGATTTCTGACGATGAAGAAAGAAAACTGGATGCATAGAACACGGGGTTTGGGCTTTTCTGTTTTTGCTTTCTTCAGAACATCAAGGGATAAGGAAGTCAAATAGGTTTGCTGTTATTTTTCCAGTCACCCTGCCTACCAAGGAGTGCTTTAGAATGGCTCTGTAGCCCAGGCTGGACTTGGATTGGTATTCTTCTCTTCTTAGCTTCCGGAGCGATTGGATTTATCAATGAGCTCAATCACTTGACAAGAACGTTGTGTTTCACAGTAGACATTTTTAGTTTTAGACGGTTGACAAGCACTGATTTCAAACATTCTCCTCTATCATGTGTGGAACCATTCATATTGTCCTCAGATTCCTCCCATGTTAGATGTAGGACCCAAACTCACAAGTGCACTTTACAGCAGCTCCAGATGTTATCGTGCTTGCATATTATCTGTCCATGTCTGATGCCTTTCATTCACAACTTCTCCAGGTGTGTGGAAGGCCCCTATTTTTTTTCCCCAGACAGCAGTTTAGAGCAGGTATAGAGATTTCTGTGACAGGTTGAGTGAGACTTGAGAGGAACCATGGATCTCATCAGCTTGTCAACAGAATTCTAGCATCAGCTAGATTCTAATTTTTGCAGCAATTCACACAACAGGGAGACTGTGCCCTTGGTAAGCTCGCTAGAGTGTTAGAAGTTTTGAAACCATGGTAATAGCCCAGAGGTTTTGACAGAATCTTAGTATTGCCTACATGATCTACCATAGGAGGAGTATGTTAGCTGAAAAAAAATAAATATAAAAATAAAAACAGCAAACCTGTGATGTGTAAAGAAAAATGTCAACATTTTTCACACTTTAAAACTTATCAAGGGAAAGTTTTTTTTCTTTAGAAAAATAAGCAAAACTTTTGGATAAAAAAAATAATAATCTCACCGTGTACAAGCTGCATCTGTTCAGGTGCCTGTCTTTTCTTGTCAGGTCTGCTTGAGTTAAGTCCCCAGTGTGGGAAAGTGAGCTTCAAGCTCTTTCAGGGTCTGAGAGTATAGAATGCGCTGAACATTCAGAAGCAGTGAACTGAACTGGAAATGAAAGGGGACCCATTCTGAAAAATTTTTTTCTCTCTGTCTCCTGGTTCTTTGATGTGAAGAAAAGAATCTCGGCTTCCAGGGTGGTGATAATGGAATCTCCTTTCCAGTCAGACTCCTCATGTATAATACAACCATGTCTTAATCCTTTTGACTTCCTTCAGACTTCCTGATGCAGGCTCTGTGATAACCACAGGGCCTGAACTAAGGAGACACTGTTGGAGAAATCAAGCAAGCAAAATGTTTCACATAATAATTAATAATAATAATAACAACAACAATAATCAAACAAAACAATGTGGGATGGTGGAGGATAAAATTCTCTCATTACTCCAGTGGCATTCTAGGCAATCTCTTTTGAAAGGCAGTTTATACATAATAATAATGATTCTGGTGATGAACAACTGCAATAACCTGTAAAGCTTATATATGCATCAAAATATATACTTATATTGTAAACTAATTTTGATAATTGAATTATTTCCTATCAATCATGCTGTATATAAATTGTAAAGTATGTTTGAGTAGGTAAAATGGTACTTAATGAAATAGCTGAAAGTGGACTTAAAATCAGCTCCAAAACAATGCACTTACTGACGAAGACCTGAAAATAAATGAGTTTGTTATTAGCGAATCTCATAAGTTATCCCATTAATACTCATAGCATAATGAGGTAGAGTGCATTGTCTCTGGAGGAATAAGAGATTCAAGGATTGTAAAACCAGATTTAATTCTTTCTATAAAAATGAGCATGAGTCAAAACTATTAAGATTACAACTATCAGAGAGTTGAGACGATCAACTAAAAGGTCATAAAATCTGTTTTGAAAACCAAAAAGCCTACTATAAACTCAGCTGATTTTAACTGAACAGCTATTGTGTACACAATTCTCAGAGAGAACAAGGGCTTCAATGCTATGCACTGAATCCACCACCAACCTGTGTGGTAGTCCATCAGTGCAGGTGTTAGCACCTGAATTCAAGGAAGAGGAAGGAACGGTGGCTCTGAGACGTAAGGCAAGGCTCTATCATCTGCAGCAGCCACAGCTCTGCTTCATGGAGGATGCAGCTTGTGAAGTTGGAGAGTGTGGCTTGTGCTGTTTGAGAGACAGAACTAGGGTAGCTCTTTGAGTGGGTGGGAGAATGAGTATTGATGAAATTGAAAGACATATGAAGTAAGACTAGACACCCCCTGGAAGAGACTAGAAGCTAAAAGTATGGCCCAGGACTAGTACTAATAAGACTATTTGCCTTCTTTATAGTCATCACTACTAACTGATACATAGAGATATTTAAGCATCTCTATTATTTATAAGTCTGTGGTTTTACATGGTTCAATGAGGTGATAGGTTATGCTTGGTGGTATTCATGTATCACAGACATGGAAGATGCTTTTGAGAGGGACAGAGGGAAACTGCTCATTTATCATCACATAGCAAGATAATAGGAATATGCAGAGTAGGTTTCTGAGGCTATGAGCTAGTCAATGATTTTATTTATTTTCTCTTTATGCAGTAAAGTGTAGGGAACACGGATTCTGGAGTATGATTGTTCATCACCTGAGGAGTTCACTGGGCACTGTCTTGGAGTTCAGTTTTTATTATTCTTTTTTCTCTTCTTGTATTTATTTGACTCTTTTCAAGATAAATTTTCCCCATTTTAATTTTGTTACTGCCAATATAAAATGTATATTCTAGAGAAAATTTGCAGGACAGAAAACTAGAACAAAGAGAATCTTACTTTCATTTTGTGTTATATATATATCATATATCACATATCATATTACTGTATAATATATGCATTATTATCTGAAAAGCTGAACACATTCAGGAGTCTGCAAACTGGTAATTAATCTTGCTAGAAGAAATAATTTCAAGCAGAGTCTATCACTTATGAACCAAAGGATGAAGTTGGGAATGTCAGGTCTCACTTGACTCCTACAAAAGTTCCTTTTCCCCGAATACAAAACAGGAGAATAGACATGGTTTTACCTCTGATTTTTCACTGTATTCATCGAAGTTAGGATAATGTTTTAGGAATCCAGAAACCTTTTCTTCTCCTTAACTTCAGTTTATTTAGAAGACGACTCTGAAGAATTATGTGACCAGCTTAGTCAGCCCACCCATGTGCATTAGTCTTTCTGTACTGCTATAAAGAATAAATCAAACTATGTACTAGGAAAGATGGTAGACTATGATCTACTTTTGACTTAGCAAGGAGAGAGTCAGAGTCAGAAAAAAAATATTTTTCAGCAAAAACGTAAATAAACTGATAGCGCCTGATATCTACAAAGAAAGCAAAAAGATACGAGGAAAGAGAAGAAAAATGATACACAACACAGAAAGAAGAGCTTGAGCCGGGAGAATTCAGAGCTGCTTTCAAAGTGTGAGCCAGAAGGAAGATGGACAGTACCATCTTAGATCAAGCCTACAGCCCTCAACAGCCTCAAATCCAGTTGTGGGTTTGATAATACAGTGATTGCTCCAGCAGACAAGTCAGTAACAAAGAGAAGTCCCATTTGTCACACTTTATGACTGGGACAGCAGCTGCTGGGTGCTGTCTTGAGAGATAATCTATTATTACCCAAGGGATGTGAGGTCAGGGATTAACAACAGATCAAGGAAGCTCAGTTTGACCTTCTACATTCTCTAGGAGAGGGAAAGGTCAGAGAAGCAGTCTCAGCAAACAGGAGTAACAAAATAACAAGAGGAAAGGTATACTCAATAGGAGGTGATATCAGACTACAAAGTTCATAGGGAGAAATAGCCTGTCCTTGGAAACAAGAAGAGCTCTCAGTAGCTGAGGATTATCCAGCGTTTGATGGTTTTGAGCCTTAGTCAAGAAGGTTGATCAAAGTCCAGAGCCACCAATCTGTCTTTTACTGCTTCTTTTTTTTTTTTTGGTAAATTCTCTAATTATTGTTACTTACTATTATCCATTCTTACTTTAAATAATTCTTAACTTCATAACACATTCTTTAGTAGCTTTGCTACATTTAGTTTTGTGGACATTTTTGATCTATTATTAGGCATTAACTAACTTAAAGTGAACTCTTATATATTATGTGGTTTATTACTGTAGCTGATAAAGTAGTTTGTTATTTCTCAATGGTCCTGAGCCTGCAGGAATAGGTTGCTAAAGAAGAATATTCATCTCTGAAAAACAACACTAACAAGAACAATATCAAACACCCAAAAGAAATATAAAAACAAACAGAAATATAAACTATGACACGGAAGTACAAGATTCATGAAAAAGTAGTATGACTGCATTTCCATCAAATGGGTGAAAGTCAGGTGAAGATTTCTCAATATTGCTTTATTAGTAGCATTATGATTTTCTCTCAGAGTGGCCATAATTAATTGTCCCATGCATCAGAAAGGGATATCAGAAAGAGCCCGAGGGAAAAGGGTAGCTGATAAAGCCAAAAGGGAGGCTACTCAAGTTTCTACTGCCAACATCCTGTTAGGTTTGCTGACCCCTGAGCTCCCAGCCATCCCTGAATATACTGCTGGGATTTTGAAGACAAACGACATCAGGTGAAATGCCAAGGAGTTTACAGAAGAGATGGATGGTTGCTGACCTCTGAAGACTGCACTATCCTACCTAAGGTGTTTGCTAAGCAACTCATCCATCAGATTCATCAAGCTTCACACCTGGTCAATGAAAATTGAAGGAATTGCTGTGAGGGGTGAGATACCTTTTCAGCATGGGTAAAAGCCTACCCTACAAAGAAGAAGACTGCCAACATAGTGACAAAGAAGCTTCTAGAAGACATCATACACAGGTGATGAAGTCTGGATTAAGTGACATAACCACAAGACTCTGAAACCTTGTTGGACAGGATCTCACACCGTGATTCTGACTATACCTGTGGCTGTTAAGGTGGACAGGATCAGGACATGGATACATCACTCCCGTATTAGTCCTGCCAGGAGAGAGATGATCCAGCAATTGAGGTCTCAGCAGAGGAGACTTCCAGGCAAACTGTCACAAGAACAATGGAAGGTCACCCCACACCTGTCAGTCTGCTGAAACCATGACTCCAGGACTCCTGATCCTGCTGACTTGCTACTTAAACGTTTTGCTCCACCAATCAGTAGCTCTTGTACTATTTGGGCACCCACAGGGGGCAATGCAACAACCTTGTCATCAAGTTCACAGTGACTGACAAGAAGGTCAATTGGACTGCTGGTTTTTAGCTCCTCTCTCCCAGGACTTAACACAGAACTGTTGGTTACTGGACAGGAACTTTGTATTAGAAATATAATATCCCCATCCTATTCCCACCTCTGCAAACACACTATAACCCCTACTGTTGCAGGATACATGTTAGCCTCAGAGAATTCTTGGTGGGCTTGTACCTTGGAGCTTACTCCATGCATTTATGGCCTCGTTGTAAATACAACCGAGGATTTCTATGTTCTAATAAAAAAAAAAGATCAACGGTATGAGCAGATATGAACAAGTGGGTTAGTTCATCCAGGAGAAATGAAACCAAATGAATAAGAAAGGACAGTAGAAAGGACTTCTGTTTGTAGAGTCCAACGGAAGAAAGAACATTAGGATAGAGAATGAGCTTTTAAAATGCTATACTCAACATTAACAGCATCTGACAGACGGTGAGTATTTCTAGAGTCTAAGAACTCTGAAATATGACCAAGAGACTAAACTGAAGAGAGCACAGGCTAAGATGTAAGGCAGAATGTAGATAGACAGCAAAGATGTAGAGAGTGAAGTTGATGGCCTTACAGCTGAATATTTTCTAAACTCAGAGAAAGAAACAGGCATTCAAGTGCAAGAAGTGTTTAGAGCTCCAAGAGTCTCTGTATAACATATAGTTAAGGTGTCAAAAATTCAAGGTAAGGAAGTGTTAAAAGCTGTAAGGGGAAAGACACCAATAAACCTATAAAATGAGAAACAGGATATCATCAGACCTATGGGCACCAACTCTGAAAGCTAGCAACGCGTGGAATGATGGTTCATACTTTGAAGGTAAATAACTGTCAACCAAAATTGCCACGTCCAGCAAGCCTCTCCTTTGAAATTAAAGGAGAAATAATATTTTAAGACAAGCACAAATTAAGGCTACTCCTAACTATTAAGTCAACACTGCACAAAATACTTGAAGTGATACTATACACTGAAGAGAAAGGAAATCATACTCAGTTTAAAAAACAAGAAGACATTTCATGAAAGGAATGCATGAACAAAAAGGAGCTAGAAATGAGTCCATCACACTCAATGCAGCCAACCAGCAAACCTTCAAAACAAATAGAAAAGAAAGCAAAGAACAAACACTAATTTAAGCAACCAGAAAAATAGCCCAAGATTTACCAGGATGAACAAACATCTCTCAATAATAACCTTAAATGTAAATGGCCCTAATTCATCCATAAAGAGACACAGATGTTCTTACCAGATTGAAATATAGACCATAGGCCTGACTGAATTAGGCCAGTCAACATGGAATGGTAGAGAGAACAACTCAGGAGCCCATACTCATGTCTGAGGAGTTATGGACAGTTGATAGCTTTGGGGGAAGAGGTAGTCAGTTTTATTATTATTACTTTTAAAAATAATGTCCTGGCATATTATTAAAAGTAATGTACTGACATATTATTATTACCTTTAAATGTAAAAGGGACGTAATGTCCCTTCGTAGATTTACTAGGCTCCAAAGGGTGGCCTCACGCCCATCAGTGTGTGTGTAAGAGTAGCTGAACATGGGTCATAAAACAAAAACACATAAACAAAAAAAATACAAGAAAGTGGAAAGGGTGGGAATAATGAATAGTCTAGGAGTCATTGAGGAGTGTGAGTGAATATGATCAAAATATATTGTATGTGTTTATAAAGTTCTCAAAGAATTAAAAAATTATTTAAAAAGCAAGCAAACAAACAAAGAAAAAAGTAGATCTAAATACTTATTGTCACCAAAATACACACCCCTCTGCTAATGTCACTCTTGGAGTGAGAGTTAAAAGACGGGAAACAGTCAAGTAAAGAAAAACTTAAAATAAGCTCAATGTAGTTATTGTAATGTCTGATTCAGTAGAGTTCAAACCTAAATTAGTGAGATGAGATAAAACAGAGAAAAATTGTATTTTTAAATGTATCATACATTAGGTCTTCTAATTCATAAAAATGGATATTAATTGCTAGATAGTTCCTGAAATTATAGTCATGAATTATTTTAACATCCATCTAAAACATTCAGCATATACATTCTTCATAAATTAAAAGCAGAATTATGTATAATCTAGCTATATGACTCCGTACTTGATGTATCTAAGTAAATCAAAATATTAGAGATACAAGCATATCAGAGATGCATGTTTTATTCCTGCATAATGTGCAATATCCAGGATGCCCACCAACAGCAAATGAACATATATACAGTGGAATTTTATTCCTAAGAGAGAGGGAGATAAAGGTAGTAATGTAGTACATGTGATACAAAAGCAGAAAAGGATATCACCTAGGGAAGGACAATAAAGGAACTGGGAGAAGGGCTGTTCATGGAGCAGGGGAAGAGAAGTTCTAGGTGATAGGTCTAGGGCAACTTACATGGAGCTTAAGGGAGAATGCTTAACTGGGTTTGTTTAAAATGGGATAGTCTGTCACAACGGCATCACTTGGTAGCAGGAATGTGAAGTAACTGATCACATTTCTTCTTCAACAGGAAAGAGAAGAGGCATACTTGTACTGAGCTTGTTCTCTGTTCAGTCTGAGATCCCACCCATGGTGGTACCATTTGCCTCTTGGGTGGGTTTTTCTTCCTTATTTAAATCTTTCTGTAAACATCTTCACAGACACACCCAGAGATGTGTTTGTCTGGTGAGTCTAAGTCTAGTCCAGTTGATCATGAGTAGTAGTGATTGCTGAGTTTGTTCCTCAAAGCCTATCCTTCAGAAGCAATAAATGGCTGTGGTAGATGGCCAGTGAAAATTCCTCCTAGCATCTAAAACTATTGCAAAACTTTTCCTGGACCACTAGCGATGCTTTCCTCAAAGTCACTGAGACAGGACATATTCCTGGATTATTACCTGTAGCCACTGACTCATTAGCATAAATGCTCAGTTTCATTGTGTCAGGAGCAAATGACTCTACGTGCCATAGATGCTCACAGTCTTTCATGACCACACCTGAAATCATGCCTAACCGCGTCTTCTTTCTTGTCCTGTTCACCTTCTGTTGGCTTCTCCTGGAGCAATTTCTCTAACAACTTCCTCTCATGCACTACTTCTGGAGAACTTACTCTAGGACAAGTGGTTTGGAGGGAGCAAGAGAAGCAGGCGTATAAATTACCTTGCCTTGCATGTAACCCTGTATACATGCACCATATTATTTCTACGATCCATAAACAGGACACTTGTAGCTATCAGCTAAGCCTTTGAGTACTCTAAATAGGAGTAAATAAACAAAGTAACTTTCCATGAAAGTGAAAAAACACATTCTACTAATTCTGTAACCCTGTTTAATGAAGTACTATATATTTTTAAAGCATTGGGTTTTCACTTTTCCTTTTTAGTATTTTTTAAATTCATGCCGTTGTTGTTGTCTGTGTTAAACTTGACTTACCCATTATTTCAAGAGTGGTTGGACATACAAGAGATCAAGTTTATGTGAAGATTAAAAATAATAGCACTAATATTAAAGTAAAAAAAGTTATTAAGCTCAAATTGCCTTAGGTCACAGCATTCAGAACTGTAACAGTGGAGATGAAAATTAGACTGAGGAAGAGGAAATTACATTATTTTTCAGAAGCAGAGAAATGCCACCACCTAGGAAGAGGAGATTGAGGCTGAGTTCTGCTAGAACAGTCCCAATTAACTATCCCCATTTAAATCCACCCAGAGAAGTCTTAAGAGCATTACACTATAAATAAGATGTTTAAATTAGAGCCCAGGAAAAGCGAGAAGATAATGGAAACCAGGAGCAGACTTAATCACAGCCTCAGTGCCTCCCCTCAGCCCCCTTAGTATTTTGCATGTCAAGATATGAAAGGATAAAACGTAGCTGAGGTCAAGATTTTATTTTAGTTTAAAATTAATAGCTCCTGTAACTGTTAATTCAAACTGAGATTAGAATTGTTATCTGCTTGTTGCTGCTGTTGCAAATGGCAGGTACCTGAGCTTTTACTCTTACAGGAAACGCTCCTTGAGTCATGGCTTTTCTAGATCCTGGTTTCTTTTAAAGCTGAGATAAATTCCAAACCCCTCAGTCCCCTTCTTCTTGAGAGAAGAGAACTGACTCTTTCATTCCATGGAAACTTGATGAATTTACCCTTCGTGTTAGTCAGCTTTCCATGACAGTGACAAAATTCAAGGCAAACAAAGTTAAAGGAAGAAAGATTCATTTTGGCTCCTGGTTTTGATCCATAGTCATTGGGCTCTGCTGTTTCTGGGTCTGTGATGAAGCAGAGTATCCTGGTGAGGACCGCGTTGTGGACCAAAGCTGTTAACCTCATAGTGTCCAGGAAGCTGAAAGAGAGCTTACCAGCAAGGGTTCAGGAATACAATGTAGTTTCCAAATCCATGAGTGCCCTCACTGGTCTGATGCCTGCACCAAGACCTAGTCTCTTAACATTTCCACTGACTTCCAAAATCCTGTTAAGTTGTGAATCAATAAGGTGATCAATCCACTGATAATATCAGAGTCCTCATAATGCAGTTACCCACCCCTGAAATAGCCCAACTGTATCCAGGAACAAATCTTCAACAAATGAGTTTTGGAGGGATCTTTACGGTCTAAACCATAACGCCCATAAAGTATTTCTAGTATTATGCATCAATGTGGTAAACAAAAGTCTAAAAAAAGTTGAATTTATGCAGAGTGCAGTAAAGTCAAGGGTAGCATCCCTGAAAACCTGCTACAGCACTCTCTGTTTAATTAGGAGACAAGCAGTATTTTTTAGGAGAGCATTTCTTAACATGTAGGTTGTGAACCCCTAGAGTCAAATGACCCTTTTACAGAGGTTACCTAATACTATTGGAAAACATATATATTTATATTATAATTCATAACAGTAGCAAAATTACAGTTATGAAGTAACAACAAAAAGAATTTTATAGCTGTGGGTCACCACAACATGAGAAACTATACTAAAGGTTTGCAACATTAGGAAGGTTGAGAACCACTGCTTTAGGACCTTAGCCTTCTCCAAGACCAGCTTATAATTTAGTACGTATAGGGAATTCACCAGACAGTGGATTCTGGCATAGTTTGAATAGAAAACTTCATAAAGTAATAGAATACTATGAAAGATCAAAAGGATCCATCATTATCCACTTAATTGATAGAAATAGCCAATAATTTCATGGTAAACAGTATGCAAAAACTACTTTGGGTATCTGTTTTTGAAAATTGGGTAATTAGCAATATGTATGGTAGACAGGGTAGTATGTTATAAGTCTGGTTGAGGTGATACTTCCTTTGGTCCTTAAAGTATAGGTTCATTTAGAGCAAAGAACGACGGTCAAGTGAAAATAGTGGTGTAGCTAGGAAGAAAAACAAATTTTCAACCTGAGCAAGGCAGACTGTTAGTTAATTAAGAGGATGACTTAAAAACTAAGACTCTAGAGTTGTGGAAAATTGGGGTGGGGAGATGCGTAATTGATGTGACAAGAGCTAGTCTTCGAAGAGTCTCCTGACTGAGCAGAGCAACAAAAGTGTGCTATGGGTAAGGTGTGGCTTTGGGATGCTGTGCTTGCTGGTACTAGGAAGAAAACGGAAAAATGGGATGGGTTTTGAGGCAGAAAGGACTAATGTAGAGAAATAACCATCCTTAGATGTACAATCCTAAAGCCATGTTAAGGAGTCCATAAACATGGAACAATTTCCCAGCACATCCAGAGCAGATGTGCTGCCTCCTGCACAGTGAGATAGGAAATGGGAAAGTTAGGTCTAAGGGTAATCTATTAAGTTTTGTACGTGTTTATCTCTTTCTTGTGGGGAAAATATTTCTACTCAATTTCTTGAGGCAAAGTAATTGCACAAAATTTAAAAAACAAAACCAAAAAACATAACCTTATGAATTTATTTGTGAATGTGCTATAAAACAGTGGTTCTTGGATTGTGGCCAATGGAACAGAAGCATCAGTAGTGGAAGCCTGAGACACGGACAATTTCTCTGGTCTTGTCCCTCATTAATGAATCTGAGTTTCTAACTTTCTACTTTGATGGAGTCTAGCCATCTGTTGGAAGCCTCCAGATGATTCTGAGGCTTACTAAAGTCTGACAGCTACTGCTGTCATAGACTATTTCTAAAACTTCAATGTGTGTCAGTTACCTTGAGATCTTGTGAAGGCCAGACTCTGGATTCCCACTGCACAGGTTCGGCAGGTGGGGGCTGGGCCCTGTGGATGTGGATGCTTCTCAAGCTCTCTGGTAATAAAAGTACTGATGTTCTGAACTTCACACTTGGACAAGTGGGGCTGAAGAATCCTCCTAATGCTTTCCACTGATTTGGTGACCTACATTTTACAGCAAAGCAAAAACTTCTTACCTCTTTTTTTTTTTTCCTGAGGAGTTTTACACCTTACATTCGAACATTTGGTGCTGCTGCTGATGGAGAAATGGCAAAAAGAAAGGAAAAATCTATAATTAACATCAGATGAATAATTAATGGCTCATGATTCTGGAAAAATAGGTATTGTATGGGAAATTTAAGATAATGAATAATCCCTTATTTGGGAACCCCAACTAATACAAGATAGAAACTTCTTCCATGATCACGCTTTCTAAGTTTTCACTCTCTGCTTGGTGATAAAGGCGAAGACTGCTGTGGGAAAGTAGCTTGATCGAGGTGGGTCTTTGACAATGAATGGAGAGGTGTGGAGCTCTCCTTCTCACTTTCAGTCTGCAAATATGTAACAAGGAACATGGACATTAACACAAGCTTGTGAAAATAATTTTCTTCTTACTCAAGCGTTCCTTAAATGGCTGTGAGTAATAGAAACATGTCATCCTTAGGGGGAGGGAAATGGTATTTCTGAAACTCAGGATGATGGTAAGAAAGGAGAAGGAGAAAAAGGAGGAGGAGGCGGCATCATCTTGCTATTCCCTTGTAAGATACAACCCTGATGTTCTTTCTCTTATTTCACTCGTCATTGAAAAGGAGGGTCCATCCATGCAACCTGTTCTTTAAGAGTATGTGTACTTGCCTTGTACACAGTACTCAGACTAGTTGGGAATCAAGGTAAACTCCTTTCTGTTGGAGGCACTTCTGCTTTTGAATTTTATTTATTTTTATCATTGCTGTGACAAAATATCTGCTCCAAAAGCTATGGAAAGAAAATTTTATTGGCTCGTAGTTTAAAGATACAGTGCATCATGGTAGGAAGCCATGGTTGGAAGAGACACAATAGCTTTACTGGTAAAAGGAGCTGTTCACTGTATATGTATAGTCAGAAAGAGATAAAGATAAATGCTAATGTTTGACTAGCTTTTCCATTTTACTTTTTATTGATCTAGGACCTGAGCATACAGAATGGTGCCATCTACAATCAGGGCTTGCCTTGAATCCTCAGTTAAACTTTTTTGGATACACTCTCACAGATACATTCAGACATATATCTCCTGGGTCTCTTAGGTCTCCTATGTCTCTTGGGTCAATTCTGAACCCAGTAAAGTTGGAAATAAAGATTAACCATCACTCTTGTTCAATATAGGAAAAAATCATAATGAAGAATTCAAGTGTGATAAACCAATAGGGAAGACTTACACACTACACCGATCTCTTCCCTGGACTTAGTTTCTTTATTTGTGCAGTATAAATAATCACATTTTATTGGACATATGATTTAGGAAACATCAATAGTTGATGGGCTTGTAATTCTTATGGTTATTTCTGATAGTAATAAATATATCATTGAAAGAACTCTGTGGGTTTCAATTTTTATTTTTCATTTCTTTTTATTTTATTTATTTCATTTTATTTATTCACTATAAACCTCACTCACTGTCCCTTCTTCCAGTCACCTCCTCTAACAATCCTTACCCTCACCTTGTCCTCTGAGAGGGTGGAAGCCCCTCTGGGTATCTCCCCCACCCTGGCACATCAAGTCTCTGGAGGGGTAGGCACATCTTCTCTCATGAAACTAGAAAAGGTAGCCTAGCTAGAAGAACATATCTCACTGACAGACAACAACTTCTGCTGCTGCTTCAGTTGTTAGGAACCTTCATGAAGACCAAACTGTATGTTTGCTATATCTGTATGTGTGTGTGTGTGGGGGGGGTGTAGGTCCAGCCCATGTATGCTCTTTGTTTGTATGCTCTATTTTTGTCTCTGAGTGCCCCAAGGGTCCAGGTTAGTTGACTCTATTGATCTTCCTGTGATCTCCCAACTCTTCCATAAGAATCCCCAAGCTTTGACTGTGGGTCTCAACATCCCTCTGAGCCAGGAGCTGGGTGGAACTTCTCAGAAGACAGTCATGTTAGACTCTTGTCTGCAAGCATAATAGAGTATCATTAAGTGTCAGGGTTTGGTGCTTGACCATGGGTTGGGTCTCAAGTTGGGCCAGTTATTGTTTAGCCATTTCCTCAGTCCCTGCTCCATTCCCAGTCCTTGAAGAAATAATATGTAATTTTAAGAAAGATTATTATATAGTATGTATTAATACTATTATATGTAATAAAGAGAAAGAATAATTCAGCCAAAATTCTGGGCCAAGTTCTGACTCCCTGTGCCCTACAAAATATGTTTGCCTCTTACTCTCTAGAACCAGTGGGTGGGACTTAATTTGGAGCATCAATCATGGAAGATCTAGTCAGGGATCCTGAGATGAAAATATCTTGGATAATGCATTTGAATTCCATGTCTAACAGTAGAATAGTAACTCTCTCCCTGTAAGAAATGCAAAGTAGAAGACAAACACAAAGACTCCACAAATGCAAAGGCAGAGAAAGGAGTTTCATAGGCATTTGCTCAGAAAGCAAAGTCCAGCTGACAACCACAGGAACCTGAAGAAGCTGGGGAGGTCTGCCTCATCCAGCATTTGGAAGGGCCTCTAAACTCACAGGAGAATGAATATATGCAGCTTTAAGCTACTCCAGTTCTGGAAATTTGTCACAGCAACCATAGGAAACCGATACGGTGAGTACATGGAAGTAAGAACATTTAGTTTCCTTCCCAGGGAATTAGGACCTGGCACACAGACAAATCTTTCAAGAAGGTGAAATTTGTTTTTGGCATTTTTCCATCTCCCTAGGTGTAGTGGTGAGAAGGCAGACAAGATTTTTTTTTTTAAACTTCAGGATTTTTTTTCTGTCAGCATTTACACTCTGTATTTTTACTTTTTATGCTTCAGCTCCTACCAAACCCTGGCCCAAGTCTTACTCTGACAGTAGAAGAAGTGTTTTGAGCAAGTCAGCAGAAGTGCACGCCATGCCTGCACCTCTGTCTTGGGTTGATGCCTTATAAGCAGAGCCAGAGGTTAAGATTATTTTGCCTAGGTAATTTCTAGAGAGGATAATCTTAGTAAGGCAAGGGGAAATAGGAGAGTGAAAGAGGAGATCAGCAGAAAAATGTGTCCTGGAAAGCCTAATAGATAGCCTGATCCCATCTGGAATGAATGTCTTATTTTTTTTCTAATAGAAAAATCTTTTTTTTTAAAATCTAACATCTTCAGATTGGCAACAAGATCCAGCAGAAAGTATCAAGAATTGTTGTGTATTCTCTCCCCTCCTATTAGCTTCTGAACCAATGTAGCACTTTCCTACAACTGCTGAACTAAACTGACACATCATTACCACTAGAAGTCTATAGTGTGCACCATGGTTTTCTACTGCTGTTGTACATCTCAGAGCTTTTTGTGAATATACAATGGCACTTGAGTTTATTATAATAATATTCTTCAGAGTGTTTTTGCTGCCCTAATCCTACGTTCTGCTTACTCATCTTCCCTTCTGTCTTCCAGGAAGCATTGATTTTTTTTATAGTTTTCATAGTTCTATCTTTTAAAATATCACATTATTGGAATTATATAGTATGACTCCTTTCAGAATAGCCCTTTTCCCCACTTAAAAATATGCATTTAACATATTTACAAATCTTTTGATGCCTTACTAGCCCCTTTAGTTTAAATATCAATTACTTTTAGTGTAACTTTGCCTTCATACATCAAATCTATCTATTGGTGTACTATAGGACGTTCTTGGCTGCTTCCAAATTTGACTAGTTATGAATAGTTATACAACAAACAAACATGTTTAGTCTTGTGTATGCATAGAGCTTTTAATTCACTTAGACAAATACTTAATATTTAATGGCTAAGCATGGTAATCAAAGCCTGAGCAGTCCTTTAACTCTGGTTTCATAGAAGACTAGTTCTTTTCTAATCTGTCTTTGGAGAAAGTACTAAAAACTTCCTATTCCATGATACTGTTATAATCAATTGTCCATATTTGAGATTATCTGGATGAGACACTGAATATTTTATCTAAAGTGCTAATAGGAAAAATTGATAGACCGAATAATACAGGAAATGAACAAATAATGTCTGTATTGTGTTTTTGGAAGAATGTTTGAAATGTAAGAAACATCTTGTGGTCCATACAGAACACTAACAACATTAATACTATTGTGTAAAGTCACAGGATAACTTCTCAGCCCAGAGAATGAGTGACATCCTAGGAAAATGAGTAACAATCCCAAAGGAACAAGAGACTCTTCTGCTTTGTCATTGAACATCATTAATTGAGCATTTATTATTATCCAGACAGTGACTAGTTGTCTCAGTGTTTGTAAATATCCAACAGCCTAGTGGGAGAATCAAACTGAGACAGTAACTTTATTAACTGGTTAACTAAATGCTGAAACAAGAAGTTTGAAAGCAAAGGGATCAGTTTGAGGTTAAGCCTAGAAATTGGAACTTAGGAGGTAGTTTTTCCTTTGGGAGTTAGAACAAACCAATGTGAAATGGTGTAGTAGAAGATCATGAATGAGGACGTCACATGATCAAACTTAGAGTTTGGATTGTGAGTACAGCACTCTAGGGAAACAGATGAGGGTAGAATACACAAGGTTCAGGTTCATGTAAATCCTAGACATCCAATAACTATCAAGGATCTACAATAGTAGATTTGTCTATAGAATAAGAGATGGATATTCAGGAGGTATTTAAGAGACAAACTATAGAAAGAGAGGTGGCAGGTTAACTATGTAGCTGAGGCAGACGTTAACACTCAAATAACTAGTAGGTTTCTAGTTTCTCTGGTAGGAAGAATTAGCTATGAACAAAGACAACATTGAAGGTGATGGGGAGTTAGAACAGGTTTCACAGTTAAGTCAATTTGCTTTTGAGTGATATGGTGGACCTTAAAGAAGAGTTCATCACCAAAAATGGAATCTCGTGATGAATGTGTGTACAGAAGCTATCAGAAACCACAACATGGATGGAAATGTTTACAGATGATAGCAAGTACCATGTATTCAGAAATAAGGACTCTCAGTGCTCTTTAATAATGACAATCCTAGAAATGAGACAGAACAGGAAAGAAGACAGTGGGGGAAGTGGTTCAGGAATGTGTGATATCACAGAATCTAAAAGATTGAACTATTAGAAAGGAACGTTTAAATATAAAGCTGATGAAAAGTCAAAGAAGACTGATGCAATATGTTTCCCTGGTTTAAAGACATGGAGGTTGACTGAGTGAGAGGATGAAGAGAGACTGAATTGTACTGGGGAGAACGGTAAGAAAGGACAAATGAATACTGAAAAGTCTGTTGAAAAGTTTTAGCATGAAAAGATTGGGCCATATTTACATTAATAATAAGTAATCGTGATCACTGACCAAACATCAGATCTTAATCCAGCACCAGATCAGGGAAAGAGTGATGCTAAGCTGCTATCTACACCCTTAGGGGAAAAATCCATAATTTAGCTTGAGGAAAAGACGATTGCCCCTGATGAGCATATAGAATAAAGGCATGGAAGGATCAGAGAATGTACTGATGTTTGGCAGCCCTACACTTCTTCAAATGACCCCATGGAGCAAGTAGTTAGTGTGCTTATACTTTAGTTTGTAAATAACTTTAAATACTCTATAAATAATTTCAGAAAAATCTAGGCAAGAAATGAATATTAAAACACCTCCACAAAGAAAGAAACATTTCTGTGTTCTTCCTTTAATAAATTTGTATATAAATCATTTATATGTCTCTATACCAAGTGCACAAAATCCCAGACTCAGAAAATTACATTGTTTTCACAGTGGTACTGAGCTATAAATTGAAAAATCAGGATGCAAAGCTTATTTTGTTTTATTTAAAAATTTATGTTCTTCCTTCTTCGACCATTCTCCTTGATAAATGCCTTAGTAAGAATGTCTGGTGAACAAATTTTACAAATAAGATACTCCGAAGAGGGTGGAAAAATTTTAGATAGAGGATGTTGAGATTTGTTACTGGTCTTAAAAGATTAATAGGATTTAGATTAGATGTCAGTAAACTGTATCTTAGGGCTTTATTTCTGTGAAGAGACACCATGATCACGGCAACTTTTATGAAGGAAAACATTTAACTGGGGCTGGCTTACAGTTCATAAGTTTAGTCCTTTATCATCATGGCAGGAAGCATGGCGTCATGCAGGCAGACATGGCATCATACAGGCAGACATGGTTCTAGAGAAGGAGGTAAGAGTTCTATATCCAGATTAGCAGACAGCAGAAAGAGAAAGCGAAACACTGGTCTAGCCTTAGCATCTGACACCTCAAAGCTGAACCTGAATGACACACTTCCTACAACAGGACCATACCTACTTCAACAAGTCCACATTTCCTAATAGTGCCATGCCCTATAAGTCTGTGGGGGCCATTTCTATTCAAACCACTACGCCTTGGATCACATTTAGTCCACTATATTTCTGTATAGTTTA
This sequence comes from Grammomys surdaster, assembly GCF_004785775.1. Lineage (NCBI taxonomy): Eukaryota > Metazoa > Chordata > Mammalia > Rodentia > Muridae > Grammomys > Grammomys surdaster. Next base: position 10,436,557 of record NW_021604587.1, read on the forward strand.
TGAGTTAATGTCATTTTCATTTCCTTAAATATACATTATTAAAAAGGTATGTTAAAATGTTCAAACCTGGGTCTGGAGAGATGGCTCAGCAGTTAGAACACAGACGGCTCTTCCAGAGGTCCTAAGTTCAATTCCCAGTAACCACAGGGTGGCTTACAACCATCGATAATGGGATCTGATGCCCTCTTTTGATATGTATGAAGACAGCAACAGTGTGCCAATGTACATAAACTAAATAAATAATTCTTTTAAAAAATGTTCAAACATGAATAGTTATTCAGTTGTGCTTTGTGGTCCACACCTACTTATGTCTCACCTCTTTTAGACATTTTTGCTGACTCTTGGTTCAGAGAAATAAGTAAGAGTGGGGTTAAATGTCTCGACATTCACATGAGTCCAAATCTCAAGTAAAACCAGGATGGAGTGTTCTGGACAAGTAGCTACTTTCATTCCCAGTGTGGTCAGGCTTCAGAGCAACTTTGTTACCACCAAAGTGGTTTGGACAAAATTTGACTTCATAAATATTTGCATAATTACCTCTTCAGCTAAGTTTTAAGATACTCCAGGCCCACAATCATTGTTTTTCCTACTTTTGTGTCCCTGAAGATTCTCATACATGGCTGATTACAGACTATAGGCTTAAGCCATGCTAGTTAATAAACAGTCCCTTGCTGTGTAGGCAAGCTAGTTAATCATCACCAGTATCTTTCCCAAGACGATTGTCACACACTGACAGCCACAGTCTCCTTTATGATGAGATTGAGACGTTACAGTCTGAGGGACAACAAGTATGTCTACCCACCGTCACAAATCGTGAGCGTATAGAGAGAAGAAAAAATCCCTAGAAACCTCCTGTGCTGGGTGAGTAGCTAATTATTATAGTGAAAATCCTGGCTAGTAGGAATGTCAGAGTCTGAACTTCTAGCTGGATCGTGCTATTTTAAATAAGTCAGCTATGCCCACCTTGGCATTAAGGACGCTCACCTTACAATATATAGCCCAAAGTTGAGACTAGGATCGGAAGGAGGTACAATCAATGTGTGATTGATGAGATGCTAGAGACGAAGATTCAGTGTGTGACACATCCAATCATCCAAGACAAGAGTGTTTGTCAGAATGTCACAGCACCTGCTGCTATTTGATATGCGGGATGCAGGAGTGTTTCAAGGCAAGGGATGAACCCGATGGACACGACTTCCCTTCCCCCTGCACCTGGCTAGTACTCAGAAGACAGGGGACACCTGCCATCGGTAAAAACAAAATGGAAACACTCAGGGGCAGGCAGCATGAGGAGAAGCAGGATGGCATCTTATCCATGCCAGGAGAAGGAGAACAGGTGCTCCTCTTCTGAGGGCGACTGCTCCTGGTGGGGCCCTGGATGTGGGCCACACTGCTGAGCCACACACATGACCGATCGCCTCTTGGCAGCTGAGCAGCAGCAGAGACACCACCGCGAAGCATTCTGTCCCCTGGCAGCACAAACTCTAGGCCCTGCAGGACGCCGAGATAAAAAGACCTCTCAGCATTGCGTCCTTTGCTTTCCAGGCAAAGGTAGTGCAGGGTTCCCCCATGTGAGCTGATTTTTAAGATCCTACGACGGTCCCTCAATACTTCACTGAATGATCGACTTGCCGGCTAATTTGATTGTTTTCCCTCTTGGCATTTGCAAGACATGGATTTTTCTATGTTCGTTCTCTCCTCTGCCTAGTTTGCCTCCTTGGAGGCTGTCTGGGAAGGTGTTTTTCACTCCACACTGTTCAGGGGAGCGGGAAGCTGATGCTTCCCTGCAATCGTTTATACCTAAAAATAAGTAAATCAAGTTAATATGTCAGAGATTCAGTGAGAGAATCAGAAGGTTACTCACCTGTGCAGAGAAATTGGTTGAGGCATTTCCATTTTCCTCTCTACAGGGTATAAATTTTTCGTCTTCTTCGTGCTCACAAATCCAAAAGACTTCCCTGGTCAGAGTTTATCAGAGGCTCATAACAAGAACCCCACCCAAAAATGTTTGGAATGCATCGACTTCTAATGACTCTGTTCACCCCCTCTCAACCTTAAGCAGGATTCCCAAAGTGATTCCCAAGTGATCAGATCAGTTGTAAAGGAAACCTAGGGCCTTCAAAGCAGTGGTGCTGGTTCTTATTCTCATGGTAATGCCTGGAGGATCTAAACAAGGTGGAATCTATAAGATTAGATGACCATTTCCCTACTTCCGAAATTTTGAAATTCTGGGCCACCTTCTGGAGGAGGACTTTAAGATAATGGAGAAGACCAGCCAACTGACCTAGGTGATCAAGGAACTTGAAGTCTGTGCTTCAGAAACAGAAGTCAAGACTATCACCAGAACCCTGTTAAGGGTAGCTATTCATTGAAAAGGAAGCAAAGAATTCTGACCTAGCAAAAACATATATATATATTCACTATGATTTCATTTATGTAAACAAGTTTTCCTACCGATACCACAATACTGCTGTTTTGAGGTATAATTTACATACCCATTGGTGAGCTTTGACAAGTATATATGCCCAAGGAGCCCACTACCTATCAAGTATCAGGACTTAGGTATATTCCAGGACTAAAGGGTCAACATAATAGGATCACCAACCTGAGACTAGTCAGGACAGTATCCTTTCCATTACATTTTTCAGAATGTCAGATTAATGAAACCATAGTATGTAGAGTATGTAGTTTTTCTTTCCCTGACTTTGCTCGATCGGAATGCTGTTTGCTTGGATGTCTACATAGCAGTATATTCAGTGGGACCTGTCAATAACTGGATCTACTGTGTGGTTAACAGTCTATTATATGGCCCCAGTACAATCTGTTTATGTATTCATATGTTGAGAAACATGTGGGTAGTTTCCACTTTGCGGCTCATGAATTAAAATTTCAGTGAATATCCCTCTACATGTTTTTGGATGAGTATGCACTTTTATTTCTCTGAGGTGACTATGAAGGAGTGAAATTAATGGAGTATGGAAGGAACAGGTGACTGAGTTTTGACTGTATAAAGAACCACAAAAATAATTTGACAAAGGAGTCGCACTCCCTTCTCTTGCCAGTTGTGTTTGGGACTGCCCCAGACCCCAGCTGTGTTGTAGATTCCCCCACCCCCTCACCCCTGCTGTGTTTGAACTTTTCAATGGTCCAGGTGAGCCACATTGCAATTCTCAGTACTCTAAGTATTTCCTGCTTTAGCATTGCAATGGGTGAGAAGTAGTATTTCCTTGCAGACTGACTTTTCTTTTAAAGCTGCTCTATTCTGAATCCTAATCCTAAATTCTAACAGAGCCTCATCTGGGCTGTGAGAGGCAGGAAGGGTTATATTTAGAGTCAGTCTGCATATTTCTATCTTAAAAGAAAACCCCCCAAGCAGCAATTTGAGTTCAAAATTCCTCCCAAGAAGTCTAGTTTCCCTAACAGCTGTTTATAAATATTTACCTTCACATTTTTAACGATGACAATGTATACAGCACAAATACCAGGAGCTTTAAAGTATAAATATTCATCACAGAGGTTTCTGGTTGTTTCTATGTAGGACACAAAACTCTTCCTCCCCCACCCCTCTGTGGAAGGCTTTCTGGGCTTCTCTGGTGTAGATTTTTTTTTTTTTTATTGTAGAGGCATGATGTAAGGCGAATTATTTTGACTCATAATAAAGCATAATATCCTGTTTGATACACTGGAACAATAAAGAGCTACCTCCTGGGCACTCAACTAAAACACAAAGCTCAGTCTCAGGCTCCTGGGAAGTGTGTAATAAATTCAAAATATTCAAAAAAGTGGATTTTTTTCCTGAGAATATTTAGTTTCATTTGCCTTTCTTTCTCTATCCAACATAACTGCAGAGGTTGTCTGTTGGCTTAAGGGTACCTAGAAGAGTGTGCTAGGGGATTCTGAGGCAGCTGGGGACTCTCTCTTCCAAGGAAACTCTTAGGAAAAATATATCGTTGGAGTGTGGGACCTGGAGAGATTACAAAGCTTTTGACATTTTACTCAAAATTGTGCGAATCTCCTGGAATAGTGTACAAAATGTCTGAGGATATTTTCCTGGGATCTGGAGTTTGCGCAGGTTCCCCATGCTTCCTAATTTCCCAGCCCTTTTGGAGATCATGATAAAAGAAGCTGGTGCTTTTGCATGTTGTGGAAGATATACAGGGAGATAGAAAGCCGAGATAGAGTTTCGGACCCACCTCTAATGAATGAACTGTGCACGAGCAAATTGAATGTTTAATGCCTTAGTTATGATGAACTTAAAATGAGCATAAAGAACATCATGGGCTTCATAGGATTATTGGAAGAAAGGAATATGCTGTGTGACTGTCATCTAGTAAATAATAGACAATTAAGTGCCAAATGTATGTATTCTCTTCTACTTCAGTGACACATTTCCTCATTATAGAAGTCTATCTTTGTTGCCTGTGTGTTCTGTCCAGGATAAAGGAGCCTGGGTCTCTGATAAACAGCAAATGATTTTAAGAAAGAAAATACATTCTCCCTCCCTCCCTC
>NW_021604587.1:10441465-10565202 GCF_004785775.1 Grammomys surdaster
ACACACACACACACACACACACACACACACACACACACACACACACAAATAAATAAAGTAGATATTTTTTTAAACAAATAAAAGGTAATTCTTCCAAACCATACAAGAGGATGACAGTGAGAACATGTGATGTGGTTAATGAGTTCCCTTCTATTAGAGAATTCTCTTTAACAATGCAATTAAATGGGTAGGTAAGCATGGATCCTATCATTTCTACTTCTATTCCTGCCTGTATCTTTAAATTTTCTACCTATAACAATTGCAATTCATAGATCTTTGTAAAAGTTTATGTCAGATTCTCCTCATATTTAAGCTCAGGATTTGGCAAATTCTAGCCCATGTGCCAAATCTAGCCCATAGCTTGCTCTTGTTGATGAAGTTTTACAGGAACAGAGACCTCAATTTTTATACATTACATGGAGATATTCTGCACCATAGTGCAGGTGACTGGTCCCAGCAAAGTTACTGTACTCTATAAGGTCTTTCCGAGAAGATAAATGACTTACAGTTTAAACCCTCCCTACTTGAGACTTTCCACCAGCCTTGAGTCCTGATAGGAAAAGTAGATGGAACTGTCATCTCCAATTTGAGTTGAAAATAATGATAATGATAATAATAATAATAATAATAATAATAAACCTTGTGCATCCTGGGCTGATTATTTTCATCATGACCGATTAAGAGACCAACATTTTTTGATCATACCAATATCTTCACCTTTTATAAAATCAAGAATAAATACTATTTGGATCAAAGGAGAACTCATAGGAAAGAGAACTCCAGATAACTTATTTTTGTAAACCTTTATTTAAAAAATACAGTTTGAAAATCATAAATAAAAGGGTAACTATAAAAGTAAAAAGAATGTCAATATACTATACTGAAAGAGTTTAATGGAACTTAAAGAGTAAAAAATCTTCAAAGATTTTCCATTTCAATTCATTCAACAGAATCATTTGAGATAAATATCTATTAATAAATAATATAATAATCAAATTATCAGCAAAACACAAAGTGCATGTGTATGTGTGTGTGTGTGTGTGTGTGAGTGTGTATGTGTATGCAAATACATGTGCCTGAGCATATACAAGCTATATGGGAAATGCTATATGGGAAACACTAGTGCATGTTTGTGTATGTGTGTCTGTCTATGTGTGTGTGTGTGTGTGTGTGTATATATATATATATATATATATATATGATGGACTAAATATGCATAAACTATAATAAATTTTATCTATAAAAATTTCTAGGTCTTTGATCCCAAAAGTTATTCTTTTATTTATTTTTTCCCAACCCAGAGTATCTTGATTAAAATTCTTTGAGACCTTGTTTTCAGAAGAAATCCCCAGACATAAAGTAAGTAACATATAGTTGATGATGTGGGAAACTGTGTACACAAATCTGCCAATACTGTGATACACAGCAAGTCTCACTGCTTATATGCACAGAAGCCCAGAGTTTTGAAAAATGAAAGTGCTTTATTGCAAGTTGGTCTATTGGGAAAAAAGAGCAAACTCAATTCTGTCTCCTGGATGAACTGGAAGCAAATGAAAAGATGAAGGTGCCTTGTAGTAAGGAGAACTTCATAAAATTGGTTAGAATTGGGGATTTTCCATCCACAGAGTTGGTTTTAATTGGTAAATTTCCATTCTCAGTCATTCTGGTCCCTTCTCAAGTTTTTGATCATACTCTGTTTCTGATTTAGCTCTGACAGTTTGATATTTGCTCTCGGGCTCATGTTGGATTTTCTTCCTTCTTCTGATTTTCCATGGAGATTCTTCCATGGAGATTTTTACTCCAATAAGCTCTCGAGGTCATTTTTAGAGCATGTCCTTTGTCAACTAGTTGCCTACAGTGAAGTGATTCAGAGGATGACAGTGAAGAAGTCTATTCTGAACCATCAGACATCACAGCAGCTAGAGGATGGGTAAAGCACCCAAGTGAAGGGCACCAAGAACTTATACTATATATACCAATGTTTGACCATTTAGAAAAAAAAATTGTCCAGCATAGGCTATAATATAAAGTTGTTATTAACGGAGCAAATGTTTGATGTTAGAGGAATAAAGAAACTATTTTCCTGTAGAGCAACACCAGGGTTTCTAAGAAGGAAGACATTCTCAAGTACAGTAGTTAAATTTTATTACAGAGGTATAAGCAAAAAACATTGTGTCCCCAGATGACTAGCACAACTAAAGTTGGAAGAAATGATCACATGCTTGGTATATGTGAAAAATTAAAGCCTCAAGAATCTGATGCAACTGATTTTGTTAAAGTTCAAGGTTAACATAAAATGATGTTGTCATGGTTTAAAGCAATTAAAAAAACATGTTTTTTTTTTAACCAGTAAATGTACATAATGTACATTCTCCAATGTATATAGCCTTAATATCTCATGAAATATGGTACTAGACAATAGCATATTTGTTTTAAGGAGAAATTATATTGAAAACCTCCTGATAAATCAAGAACTATAGATGATGAATCCGCCAGGGCCACTACGTATGAAAATAGATTCATGCTACTTAGAGCCCGGTGGAATCCTGGGAGAGTCTTGAGAATAGACCGGACTTTAAATAACGCTAAGGGGGATTCAAGAAAGCAGGTGTCTGATTTTTAGACTGGATTTTGTAAGGAAACTGGAATACATTTATCTAGGAATTAGAAAGATTAACCTGAACTAGACCATAGTTGGAAAAGAACAGTGACTCACAGGAATGAGAGGGGGTGGCTTAGTCATTGTCATTGTGCTTAGGCATTACCGTGGCAGTTAGTCACTGTCTTGGTGCAGAAGTGGTCTGGGCTCTGGCTTATTCTGGCTGCAATGGTGACGTGGCCTCTTGTGAGCATTATTTACTTTCAGGTGGCACCAGCAAAGCCAGCTGCTGTAAAGTATGTGCGCAACTCACCAAACTTGAAGTTTAAAGGCCTGAGTTGTGTCTCAGTGTGTGGGAATTTGTTCAGTTTTTATAACCTCTCTGAACTTCAGTTTCCTTGACTATGAAACAGATCTAGTAACACATAGTTAAAATGATGAGTGAGAATATAAAGCTGGAATTACAAACATAACATGGCAAGCATTCAGAAACATGTTGATTCCCTTCTTTTACAGGGCAGGGGGTAGAGGGGCAAGCTGCTGAGGAATCCTCACCCTCACTTGATCAAAAGCTGACTGTGTGGGAAAACAAATGATTTGTGCCCCTAGATGTTTCTGTGATGGCCAAGCAAATTCCCAAGTAGAATAATTATGAGGATTCACACAGCTGGATTCAGGAGTCTCCAGATATATCTAAGGTCCTGCTCTTCCCAAGGCAGAGTCTGAGCCAAACATTCCTGGCAAGTGATTTATTGAAGAAGAGTTCCCTGGAGAGATCTACAGAGGATTGTGGGAATTAGTCTAGGGAGAGGGAGAAGTCAAGCCTGGGTGTGATTTTGAGTGAAACCTCGACCTCAGCTTGATCCAACAAGGTCTCTACAGCAAAAATCACATATGAGTTTGTGCATCCCAAAGGCAAAGGGGACAGGCATTTGTAGCTCTGCAATAATAAGGTATCATTTATGAGCTCCTGTGGGACCAGACTTGGGGCGTCTGTAATACCTATGGGTGAGGCAGTGTTTAGTAGAAAAAGATGCAGAACCTGGGAAATAGGAAAACAATGTCCAAAAGAATATATATAATTATGTTCATATAATAGATATATAAACATCTTGATTGACCACTACTTCATGCCCATACTGTGGAAACATCTTCAAAAAGCCTATAATGAACTTATTCATGGATGTCTTCTCTAGCCCACTATTGTTGGTGGGTCACCTACTGCTATATTCTTTTATAGAAGTGACTCTTCTAGAATCTGTCACTTCTGGTGCATAACACTAATTGAAAGGCTAGCATTTCAGAGAAATATGTCAGAGATAATATTTAAAAGATGCCATTCTGTCAGGCTTGTCGCTGGAGTGTGACATGACTACAGGAGCCCTGTTAGAAGTAATGAGGCAAGAGGAGCTCAAGTCGCTTGATTCGTTCAGCAGAGCGAGGCTCAAGGATTGAGCTAATATTATTACTGACCATAAATGTTGTTAGGGGGATGGGGAGGATGTTAACGCCAGTAAGCATTACAATCAAATCTCAATAATGACCAGCGAAGCAGCCTAATAAATTGTAGATTATGTGTGCCATGCATATTCATTCTGTCAGAAACCTCAACTTCCTGGCTGCTAGAATTTCAAGGGCTTATGCTACAAGCACTGGGCTTAAAGCCACATGTAGGAAAAGAAAAAGATGATGAAGGAAAATAATGCTGAGAATCCTGATAGAATTATCCAAGTCTTATGCATTAAGCTACTTCACTCCCCACCCCAAATTTTCCACTAATGTAAACAAGAAAATGGTGTAAAGATTATTACATGGTAAGAAATTCCAGCTTCAAACATGAAGGTCGTGAACGCAGCACATCCTCCCTGAATTAGTCCTGAGAAGGAAACCAGACTGGCTTCCTCTGTCGCTTGTCATGCACCATGGAACAGCAGGTCCCCCAGTCTCGTTTCTCTGGCTGCCAGGCTTGCCAAGCACATTTTGGAAAAATGAGAAGTTCTTGTCACTAAGAAAGAGGATGCCATGTGTGTGCATTTGTTAAAAATAAATCTGTTCTCACCAAATCTCATCCAGGAAAAAAAAAAAAATCTAAGGAAAACTCTTCAGGAGACGTTCTCTCACAGTGTCAATGATTTTCGTGTTCTTAGGATCTCCCAGAAGCCATAGTTTCTTTTGAATCGACCTCTGATTTCTGAAGATTTTTGGTCTCTTGAGAGAAGTCCATTTTAGGGGGTGTCTCTCCTTTCCTTAGGGTTTAAGACACCAGGTGACAGACAGGATCTCCCAGATGCAATTTCTTCCTCACTGGCCTCCCTTTGCCCAAGAAGCTGCTGCCCCCTGGAGGCAGACCGGAGAACATGTACACACTTCTACAGTTTCCAACCCATCCTACTCCCAGATGAAAAGAAGTAAACTGCCCTTTGAGTCTTTTCTTGGCTAATATTAAATTCTCTGCATAACAATGATATGACATCCACCCACCTGTTCCGACTCCCCATTTTTATTCCAATGAGAATACAAATTCATACAGGGGACATTATCTACAGTTGTCACTGTAAGTGAGCAGTGTCTTTTCTAGTGTTTGCTGTAACAAGGTCCTGAAGTTCAAGTTTCACCGTGATGCTTGGCTCCTTAAACATAGCTTTGGCTCCTTTCAGCATCAAGGTGTGGATTTAGGAGAGAGTAGGTTTGCAGACCACATTTGTGCCTTCACAGCAGTCTCTCACAGAAGCTAGGACAAACTAAAAGGACCATAGTCTCTGTGACCAAACTCAAAACTCAAGTGGGTGATAGAGAAGGGCTTTTATTCTCTCAAGAAAGAGCTCCCACCTTGCAAGCCTTATGTTTGATCCTTTCAAATCCTAGGGATCCATACATTGTCGGGACTCATGTCGAAGAGGCTGAATCGTCTGTCACAGGTGCTCAGCCTCATGTTTTTCCCTAGGTCTCACAGGGGCTTGTGTAGCTCACTGGTGTATTGGTGGGGATAAGGATCCCATCCAAAACCTCCAAATGTTCTGAAGTTAGTTATATTAAAAAAACAAATGAACAAATAAAAACCAAGCCAAAACAAAAAGAAGGAAAGAAACATAGACTCAGATAAACCTGATTCAGGACTTCCTATTTCTATTAAAAATATGGGTTAGAAGCAAAGCTTACTCTTTGAGGAACTCACGTCCTGGTATTTCAAAGTTTTCTGAGAATCTCACTACAACTAAATAGTGGAACGTTTTTTGTGACAGTTTATTATGTTTCTATCTGCTCTTCCTTCTCTTCCACAGATACTTAAGATATATGTATGCCTGGTAGCCATGGGGGACAGAAGAGGTTGTGTGAGGCCCTGAAACAAGTTACAAATGACTGTGAACTACTATGTCTGTGTTAGAAATATAACTGAGGTTCTCTGTAAAAGTAATGAGTGCTCTAAAGTGCCAAGTTGTCTTCTGTGCTATTTAAAAATTGACATAATTGCATCATTTCTCAGTTCCCCTTTGTTCCTCTAAACCTTCCCATATAAATTAACAGCCTATTTTTCATTAGTTGTTGTTTCATGCATATATATATATATATATATATATATATATATATATAACAGAATATTCATAAAGTCAGTAATTTGGGAGGAGCTAATGTGGGAGGAGAAAGGAGAGGAGGAGGGGAAGGAACAGGAGGAGCTAGGAGGAAAAGGAGAGATGTAGGAGCCATGGAGAAACTCGAATGGGTCCAGGATGGTCCTGGGTAACGATTTATATTATAAGGTTAGATATTGGATTACAACTCTAATTGTATGGGCATCTTGTTAATTGAGCATTTCCAATTATATAAAGCCTTTGGATAATATTAAGGATCAGAGTCTCATTTCCACTGGTTACTGTGAGGATGTGGGTATTTTCTGGGATTCAATCAAGCTTTGTAGAGCCAGTGTGGTAGATTGGCAGAGCCATCTCCCATGCTGGTGTCTCGTGGGTGGAAGGGCTGGTGCTTTGGTGCTTTGGCCAGCATGAGCCATGGTCAAAGCTGAGCGGTGGCAGGAGCACAACTTGGCTCTTGGCCTCATGCCTTGTCTAGTTGGGAACATGGCAGCTGCTTAAGAACAAGCCAGTTTGGGACATGCCATTTAAAATATTAACCACAACATACATACATACACACATACACATACACACACACACACACACACACACACGTGTGTGTGTGTGTGTGTGTATATATGTATGTATACAGATATATTTCTAAATATGTAAATGAAACCTGCTACATGTATATGTTACTTATGTTTATGTTTTCATGGAGTTTTCTGTGAGACAGTGTCTCCTAGAAATATCAGAAACAACAACCATAGAGTCTTCCTAACATGTCTACCTAAAAATGAACTGAAGAAGTTCTACAACAATAGACATGCAAAAATAGACAGGAGAATGCCCAGGAGGCCTCAATCCTACACACAACTGTGGGCAACAAAGAAATGCTGTAACAGGATAAACTGTCTTCCCCAGGGAAGAGTACATCAATTTGTTATCCAATATGTAGTGCTATGTGTAAGATTTGCTTCAGAAAACAATATGTTTACTGAAAATAAGACAAGAAGAGATCATAGAACAGAAGCCTGGAGAGGAAACACAGCCATTTGTCCAGATGCTATCCAGGATTGCACCTGAAGTCTGCCTTAGAGTGGGGGCGTGCAAGTGTCTCCGTGTGGAAACGCTCAGTTTGGAAATCAGATAATTGAAGTTTGAATCCCAGACTCAAATTTTCTATGTGAAAGACATTTTCCATATTAGCTAAAGATATAATGAATATCATAATCCTGAATGTCGAACATCCAAGAGACCCAAATCACTAAAGTGTGAGATCTCTAAATAAAAGTTCCAAAGACCCAAATTCCAGAAACGTGATTCTAGAGAAATAATTTAAAATTCTTTAGTAGTGATTCATTTACAGTTTAAAGGAGTATATGTAAAGAACATAGATATATAACATTATGTGTTCTGGGGTATTTGGAAAATCAACATAAGATAAAAAAACCAAACATTTTGAAAACAAGCATGCTCATGACGCTTGTGGATGATGAAATGAGAACTGTGTTCATAAAGAGATAGGACATAAGTAAAAGGAAGGAACACTTGTTAATGCTTAGAAGCTGAGCACACCCACTACTGCAGTGTACATATGTGTAACAAACATGTTTTGACAAGATGGGTCAAATCCTGGAATGCTCATCATTGCATATGCTATACCCAAAGAGCCAAGAACTCATGGTTCTTCATCTTTTGCAAATGAAGGTGAGTTGTGTGGCCAACCCACTCAGTCTAAACTTCCTCTTAAAGGTATTTGGCTGAAGAGAAAACCCTAACCTCATTGACAATACATTGGAATTCATTTTCAGACATCTGACTCAGAATCTATTATTATGATCTGCATATTTAATTAAAACCCATTTTTTTCTGCAAAGTCCACAAAGTCTTCCAGCATATTTTGAGAGAACTTTTCAACCACTAATACATAAATGTATTCTAGAACATTCAGATCTAGCAGGGAACTGTCTTAGTTTCATTTCGTATTGCTGTGATTTAAAAAAAAATTAAAAACAATGTACAAAGAGCTTATTTTAGCTTTCAGTACTAGGAAACAGTCTATCACAACAGAGAAGTTAAGGCACAGAAACTTGAAGCAGCTAGTTAGATCTATGTTCAAGAACAGAGTGAGGTTGAATGTATGTATATTTATATTCAGCTCACTTTCCTCACTCAGGTAGGATCACCTAGATGCCTAGTGAATGGTGTCACCCACAGTAGGCAAGTGTTTCTACCTCCATTAACCTAATTAAGACAACAACCCCATCACCTCCACAGTCGCGCCTATAGGCCAATTGTTCAGTGATAATCACTACCTGAGTGATTCCAGATTGTGTCAAGATGATAAACAAAACTAATCACAGCAGATCTGAAATTATTCATCACTTAAAAACAGTATGGAAATTTTTGAAAGTCTCAAAGTGTATTCCATTAGCCAAAGTAATGCACGAGTTAATTTTTCTCTGTCAGATTTAATGGTGATGTCATGGAATCTATCTTTTTCAACAATCAAATCTATAATCAGGAATTATTCCCCATTTAAAGTATTTTATAACATTAAGGGAATTCTGTATCATTAAGTATTTTTGAATCAAAAGGTTGCAAGATTCTAAAATTCTTTTGCTTTCTAAGTAATAAAGCCCTAGTGCAATATGTAATGTGTGTGTGTGTGTGTGTAGGGGGGGGTGATATTCAAGTGAAAACATTGGCAACTGTTAGAGATGATCAAAGTCACTCCAGTCCTTTCCCCAGAATTTTGGCTCTTGATCCCTCAATGGCACCCCAGTGGGAACTGCACTGCCTGGGATCTTGACTTTCTGTGCCTTAACATTAAGGAATTTAATCATTTGTAGCTGTGATATTTAGGGACTTTAGACTTTAGGAATTTTGGACTGTTGAGATTTCAACATTCTGGACTATTGGATATAAAATGGTATCTTTTAGGATTATGATAAAGTTGATATGCAAAGGACTTCAAGTTAGTTCCGTGTGACTTGTATTCCTGTTATTTACCCATATATGGTAGAGATTAAAACAAAGCACATATTTCTGTTAGTATGTCAACGCCCTACTTTAGACAAATTAATGTTTATGGGAAAGAACATGGAAAGTTATAGTGTTGGGTTTTCCTTTTCCTTTTCTCATCTGTACTAGTCAGGTATTCTGAGATTAGTGAGTTAATAACTGCCAACCAGAGGCAAGCTAGGTTAACATATAAAACCAATTGTTACAGCTCTTCCCTTGCCAGCCTGGTAGCTGCACATATGTTTTTTAATCTATATACATTCAAAGAAAGACAATGACACCAAAGTAGAGTTCTCACAAAATATGATTATCTTACATTCAGTAGAAACTTTGTACTTTCTCCAGAAAAGGAACGAAACGCCCTTGGTTAATATACACTATTCCTTCTTGATATATTGAAACTTACATATAGTATTCTAATGTCGCATACAATGTATTTTATGTTTATGATAAGAGATCAGAGAGGAAAAATATACTTTTTGAATCCAAAGAGGAAAAAGATATTTGTTGTCCTAGAGATATGGCTCAGTATAATGCTTGCTGGGGAAGCATGAGGGTCTGACATTGAATCTTTAGCACATACAGAAAGCTGGGTGTCATAACATACCGATAATCCTAGCAGAAGAAGTAGAGACTTGAGGATCCTAGAGGCTTGGGGGACAGCCAACCTAAACAAACTAATAAATTGCAGGTTCAATGAGAGACTATTAAAAAAAGGTAGAGAGGAATTGAGGAAGACACTTGATGTTAGCTTCTAAGCACATGTGCTCACAAATATATGCATGGGTGCACACAAATATATTCACATACATACAAAAAGATACTTGCTTTGTACACACATAGATAAAGATACATGTAACAAAATAACTACTAAAATCTTACTTTTTACATTTGATTAATACTTAATCAGTGGTTCTCAACCTTCTTAATGCTTCAGTCTTTTAATATAGTTCCTCATGTTGTGTTGATCCCCAACCATAAAATGATTTATGTTGCTACTTCATAACTGTAATTTTGCTTCTGTTATAAATTGTAATGTATATATTTTTGGAGATACAGACTTGCCAATAACAGTGGGAGCTGGAGTGCCTCTGACTCTTTTAACTGTGCTTGGGACCTTTTGCTTCCTCCTACTGGGTTGCCTCATCCAGACTTGATATGAGGGTTTGTTCCTAGTCTTATTGTAACTTGTTAGGCCATGTTTGGTGGATATCCTGAGAGGTCTGCTCTTTTATTTGAAGGGAAATGGAAGAGAAGTGGATAGGGAATGGGCCAAGAGGAGTAGAGAAAGGGGGAAATGCAGTCAGAATAGAATGCATAGAAAAAAAACCGGACAAAGCAGTTTCGATCACATAGCTAGTTTCCAAGTAACATTTTCTATTTACCGAATTTTGTTTGCCCTTGACAGGCAACTCATTTGATCATGTTTCTTCTCCCTCAGCTGGCTCCTTGTCTAATCATTGTCTTTAGTCTGGTGGACTGACCCAAACTTTGATTCCTACAGATATGAACCATTAATAGTCTTCAGTTGGCTGAGTTGCTTCTGTTTCCTCTGAATTAATCTCAGTTCTAAGGATCCTAAGAGATTTCCTGCATATGCATGAGAAATACTGTTTGTCACTTCCATTGTGCTGTAGTAAACCAAGCCCAATCACCTAATCAACACAATATCCACCTCCTCTTCTGGTGACTTAAAGGTATGGTATGCAGAATCCAAAGTGGCCAGGTCTGACAACGGCTTCAGTGGAATCTTGTTTGGTCTCCTGATAGAAGAATTTCTCCCTTTGGAAATAAGACCTCTAGGTCAGATTGGCAAAGCATAAAGCCAAAGGCAAATGGCAGATCACTTTTGGATAGGTTGTACATAATAATAGTGAGGGGTTCTACTTCCATTTCTACTCCTTGATTCCTGGAACTTTAAATACTTGCTACCACAGAATCACAATCTTTAGTAGATAATAGCCTAGACATCCATCAAAGTGGATTAGTAAAGTGCTGCTTCTGGCTGGGATTGTATCCAACCCTTCAATAGACCTTGAACTGCTCGTCCAGTTCATTAGGTCTGTGTTTTCGATTGTCAGGACATCTTTATTCAAAGCCACGTGTTCTTCTCTGTAAGTTGAGGGTCTCTTATGTCGGTATCATCTTTTTAATCTATTTGAGCTCAGAGTTTTCTCTTTTTCCTTTCATGTCAGACTTTCTTCCCTCTTCGCCTTTCTCCATAGAAGCAACAGGAATTAAAGCAGTCTTAATTTTTTCTTTTTATATTTCTCAAGTTCCTGGACTCAAAGAGAAAGGGGAAAAAAGGTTTCAGAGGGAGTCAATAATCAATACTAAAGTCATCTCAGTAGTTATTTCTAGGTCAGACTATGCTCAGCCCCATGCATGTAGAATGTCTTAACCCAGGCTTTAAGGCATAGTCCTCATTAGAGACATATACATAAAGCACCTCAAAATAGTGATTTTTGAACATTTACTCTTTATCATTTCCTATGTGTTGTGACCTCTTACCTTCTCAGTTAGAGGCATCTACATTGCCTTCGGATAAGCAGATCATTAGAGAGAAAATGAAAAGAAGGAACAGCCAATACTCAGCTTTCAGACTACCAAAACAGTCTTTTGAGACTCAAAAGGAAGGCTTGTGTGTGTGAGAGAGAGCAGTGAATAAACCATAATCATAGAATTAGAAAGAGAACAGAGAATCTTTGGGTCAAAATGGCATCTTTACTTTAGCTAGCCATGCAGCAAGCAAGAAAAAAATATTTTAAATGTGTTTGCAATCAATAAAAGGCAATCATTTCTAGAGAAAAGGAACAAGATAGAAAAACACAATAGCTAACAGACTAGAATTTGATACTTTCTTTTTCCTTGGAGAGTGTAGAAGGGAGTAGCTTCAAGAGTTTGGTCACCTCGGGTGAAGAGGGCAGTCTTCCACGGGGTCTGTTAGGGGTGACGTATAGCATGTAAAGGGAATTCAGCTGTCATTCTTTTTTTATTAAGGATGGGATTCTGGGTGGGTGGAAACTTGAAAACGTATGGACACATGAATGCTCTGAAGTTGCACCTACTGGGGTACTGACCTGAGCATAGGAGGCTCCATGTTCTCGTCCTGGCAGCTGGTAAGAAAGACACACTCCAGATTATGTGTATTCACTCATGGAGACAAACAGCAGATTTTATTACAAGGTATTTTTTTTAAAGGAAATTTTTACCAAGTAACTGTAAGACAGAGGAAGAATAACAGCAATAAAGACACCAAATATCAGAGACAATCTACAACAGACTCATGAGATGTAAATGATCTATTAATATACAGAAAAATCACAACTAGTCACTATGAAGACATAGAACCCAGGGCCAATAGATACAAAACGCTGCTGCACCCAAGGCTCAGGAAAGTTTGTGGAACAGCAGGCAGAAAGACTGAACGAGCCAGAGGCTCAGGGTGTTTATAGTGAGGCTGTGTCTCCTAGAAATTTTAGAAGCTATATTCATAAATTCTCACCAACATGACCGGCCAAACGTGTGCTGATCAAGGACCACACCAATGAACCTGTGAAAGTTGATAGGGAGAATCCCAAGAGACCTTAACTGTACAGGAAGAACTATAGGCAATTAAGGAATGCTGAGATCTTCCCCAGGGAAGATTATAGCAATAACTTAAGAGAATGCTTAAGAGGGTACTCCATAATTTTGATTTGAGAAAACTTGGGGAAAGACAACTCTAATCTCCAGGATGGACTGCTTGGAGAATGTTCCAGAAATGTTCCCTGCCATGATCAGGGTAATTCATGTTTGTTTGTTTGTTTGTTTGTTTTAGTTTTCACAGGTTTTTTTGTTGCAGATAAAGGAGAAGCAATTTGTTGTTTATTCATTAACAAATGATCACCCCTGAAATCATACATATAATAACTTTATACAGATATAGCAGGTTACATTTAGGAATATATATGTATATTCATTTACATACACCCCCATATACATACATACATACATATATATATATATATATATATATATATATATGAATTAATAAAAAAAGAAAGATGGCATGAATGTGAAAGAAAACAAGAAGAAGTCCATGGTAGGGAAGAGTTGGAATCAGGAAGGACAAGGGAGAAATGTAACTATATTATAATCCCCCAAATTTTTTAAAAATGAAAAAAGTAATGACATTAAAATGGGCTTCTTCAGTATAGTAAAAATAACACCCAAAACACCATCCCATAAAAATATGTAAAATAAGGACATGAAAAACAGATAAATACTAAGTGAAAGCTGAGATCTAGAAAATATATAGCAAAATAAAATTTAAGTCAGGATTACTAAAATAAAAATGGACACTATGTGATTATGGAAAAGAGCATATGGCAAAGGTCATTATACCAGTTCATGAAGTTGTGGGAATCCAGACATAAATCTAATAAGAGTCTGTAGAAATAAATCAATGGTTAGGAAGTCTGAAAATCCTGGCGACTTTTACAAAACTTACAAATGAGTGAATTAAGAAAAGCATCAAGAATGAACTAAATGGTTTAAATACCAATTTAAAGCACTGAGTTAAATATATTTAATGCACATTTTATTAAGTCATTCTTGAAATACTTCATTGGTCCATTTGTCTATTTTTAAATAGTCTGTGTATAATATTTAGGGACAAAACATAGGCATACAATGAATTATTAAAACCAGTGTGAATTGTAACCACTGAATTCATTATCAAAATATACCACAATCAAATTCATAAGGCTTTACCCCAGGAAAAGCCAAGTAAGAAGAATATTGTCTAAAGTGGCCAGTGAGATAGAGAGTGAGGAGGGAGACTAGAGCAGGCTGTAGTGACAAGTTTGGCCCCAAAAAGCCAAGAGAAAAGTAAGAAATCAGCACTCAGAGAACCATGACCTGCTGGAGTACAAACACCGATGATGTATAAAACCAAACCATCGCCTGTGCTAGCACTGTCTGTCTCCAGGGAGGGAAGCCAGAGCAATTCTCATCTCTCACAGTGGTGCACCAGTTAAGGACATGCAGACAGTAGATGTGACTTATGCTGAGGGACTTTGCCTGGCTCATTCTGAACTGGCTGAAATGGACAATCACTTCCAATGGTAATATGATATGATAACATTAAAAAACAGATGTTCTTAATTGCTTGGAATTAAGTACATCTACAATAGTGATGTCAAGGTCAAAGATCAGAACTGCAGAGGTACAAGTGACCTCATTTAAAGGAAGCTAGGTATAGCATTCAATGTTCAGGATACTATTACATGGTGGAAATAGTTTTCTTTCTAAAACTGAAGGTAAAAAGAAGGAAGAAAATATGGGCTTTCTTTCTTTCTTCTCTTTCAGAAAAACACAGCTTTTATTTGCAGCCCCATATAGAACACTCCATACATACATCCCAAGTCTTTGGATTTAAAGAATGTAAATTCTTTAAATTTAAATCCTTAAATTTAAATTTAAGAATACCGCATAGATTGCATACAAATACTGTGCCTTCTTATATAAAGGCCATGAATGCCTTCTTATTTTGATAGTCACAAGTCCAATATTGAATCTCAGCTGATATCGGTATGTCATATGGTGTGTATGTATGTGTGTGTGTGTGTGTGTGTGTGCCACATGCATGATGTTGTGGGAAAAGTTTTGAGACATAGGTCTCTTACTAAGCCAGAAGCTCCCAATTTCACCCTTAGACTAGGCTGGTTAAGATAACAAGGGGTAATCACAAACTGAAATGTTTAATAAGAGAAAATTAGCTTATTTCTATAAATGAGACAGTAAAATGACGAGTTTAAGGAGAAGTTGCCCTTAATCTACTTCCAAAGTGCAGTGAATGAATTGAGTTTCATGGGAAGAGGGTGGGGACAGTGGGGGGTTTCCACACTGAAAACACATTCTCACTGTAGGCAGAATCTTTTACATGACAGGAACAATGAAAGACAGTGCTTTCTATGGTTTATACACATGAAAGAGAGTACAGTTTGTCCTTAATGACAGTAGTCTCAAAATTTATACTCATAATCTTTAGATATTTCTCAGGGAGGTTCCAATGTGGAAATTTCATCTAAGCAATAGATTTCCAGACTTGTTTACTTTTGTTTTCATTAACTTTAGATTTTAGTGCTATGCCTCTAGAGTGCTTAATAGTGCCTCATTTTTTTGTAGTTTTTTGGTTTGGTTTTATTTTTACATTTGCAATACTTATTTTATGTGTTGAATTCTTATATCTAATCTCATTTACAAAGTAAAACATTTGTTTTTGGCTGTTCTCATATTCATATCAAGTGGTTATGGTTTGCTGATTTTCTGTTCTCTCATTTATTTTATAGAAGTCCTTATGATTCACATTTGACAGTTCCAATGTGGCTCTAAAACTACATTGTATCCTTGTCAATTAACTTCATCTTGATTTTCTTCCCCTCAAAATTTTGGCAGAAAATTACAACTTTTTGAGTCAGGAGTCATGCACTCCTTTGTGGAAGGGCTGCCCTTTCCCCTTCAGGAATATCTGAGTCCACAAAGAGCAGCTAGCCGTCAAAGTCTTCCTTGATACACTTTGTCTTTATCTCTTGTCACTGCAGTTGCTTATTAAAGGATGAATGAGTGTGATCTCATGTGTTCTCTCTCAAGAGCACACCACCAGGACCCAAAGTCACTCTCCAGGTCTAACAGCAGTATTTTCCAAGTCTAGTTCTAGACTCTCCTGAGAATAGGAGACAGAACTCTCCAGACCATGTGTCTTAGCCATAATTTGCCGTTTTATCATCTACAATAATGTTTTATGATTTGTCTAAGCTCCTGTATCAGGAGAAATTACTGCAGTCTCCTACGTGTCTGCTCACTGTAGCCTACGTGTAGAGGATCAGGAAATATGTAAAGTATTTAAATCTGATGAAAGACAATTTTCTGCTTGAACAGCAGAAATTTGATTGCACATTGCATATAATGAATACCCACACATGGCGGGATTGTAAAGGAAAGAGAAAGGATTTAAAAGGCGTTTGAGAATTGTTCAGCTTTTGAAGTTATAGAGATTTGTTAAGTCCTTGTCAGGCAGACTTAGCAAAAGGAAGGAGAATCTGCTGTCATCACAGCAATGCTTTTTTCCCCCCATTTTGCACTATGTTTGACTCTAAAGAGTTTAGGAACTAAATAAATATTATTAGTATAGAGAAAGTCTAAAAATTTTTAAACCAAAGGATTCTGATAGTGGAAAAGTGGGGCAGGGTGGTCAAAAAAAGATTAATCCTTTCATATTCTAATATTGGGAGCTGGGTGGTATATTTATCAAGATCAGGGTGCTCAGTGAACTAAGAAAAAACATTTTAAGCATAAAATGTGAGATAAAACCACGCTAAAGTTTCACATATGCGTATAGACTATGAAGAGAAAGGAAAGATTGTTTTTGCATTTAACAATTTATAAAGAGCAAGCAGTGATGAATCTATTACTCATTAAATTTGTAAGATACGACTTCTTAAAAAGTATTAACATCAAATGCTGTGTTAAAAAAGAAAAGAAAAGCTGAATTTTCTGTTAATGTAAAAGCAACGAAAAATACCAAACAAAAAGATAGAAACCAAAACACAGAAAGGAGGAAGTAACAGTGATAATTAATTATTAAGAGTGAGACAAATGCACCATAGCTCAATCAATAATTCTACTTTGTATTTTATTTAACAGATAACAAAGCTACGCAAAGTTTCTGTTTGTAAAGATTCAGGGAATATAATTATGGAGATGATTGTAGAGAAACATGTCCCTGTATCAGACAACAAGTGACACTGACACCAAAGCAAGGTTTAAAGAAAGGTGATGGGTTCCACAAAGAACTTTTCAGTTATTTTTATTTACAGAAAAGTCATAGCATTTTATTTTGGGATTTTAAGGTCCTTCCAGGCTGGTTTCCACAGCAGCTGTCCTAGTTTTCAGTTCCATCAACAGTGTATAAAAGTTCTCTTTTCTGATTGTCCAGCACACTAAAGTTTGCTGTCATTCTTAATCCCAATCTTGGTCATTCGGACAGGGGTAAAATGAAATCTTTAAGTGGCTTTAAGCTGCATTTCCTTAAATGTTAAGGTACTGAACACCTTTTACGGTGTCTAATAGTCATTTATATTGATTATTTTGAAAACTTTGTGTTTAATTTTTATACCCTGGTTTTGATTAGGTTGCTTGTTTTCTTCCTGTTTACTTTTATAAGTTCTTTGCATATTCTGGATATATAGATGTAGTCACCTTCTCTGTAGGCTGCTTCTTCATTCTATTGGCAGTTTTGTTTACTGAAGTAAGCTTATTTTTTATTGGACATTTTATTTATTTACATTTTAGATGTTATCTCCTTTCCCCATATCCCGCCCCCCAGAAACTCCTTACCCCGTCCCCCCTCCTGCTACTTCTAGGAGGATGTGCCCTCACTCATCCACCTACTCTTCCCTCCCTGCCATCGAATTCCCCCACACTGGATCATCCAGCCTTCACGGGACCAAGGACCTCCTCTCCTAACAATGCCTGACAAGACCATCCTCCACTACATATACAGCTGAAGCCATGGGTCCCTCCAAGCATGTTCCTACGCTGGCGGTTCATACCCTGGGAGCTCTGTTTGGTTGGTATTGTCGCTCTTCTAGTGGGACCCACAAGCTCCTTCAGCCCTGAAGAAAGCTTTTTAATTTCATGAGATGCTGTTTGTCAATTGTTTGTCTCACTTCTGCATTGCAGGAACCCTATTCAGAAATCTCTCCCTGTGCCTATGTGTTGAGACACTCTCCCTACTTTATCTTCTAGCAGTTTCAGAGTTCTAAGTCTTTTTTTTTCCATCCAACTGCAAAGTACACATTTATTTTTTTTCAGTTTAGTTTGTGACTTTTCTTTTTGATTTATTTTTTTTTCAAATCGTAATTTTTACTTATTCTCACACGGGTGATAAACACAAAAAGGCAGGACTTGGGGAAGGGGATGACATTGGAGCACGGGTGTTCAAGTCTTAGGTTATTTATCCACTTGAAGTTGAGTTCTGTATAGGGTCAGAAATAAGAGTTTACTTTTGGTTTTCTGTGGGTTGAAGCTCAGATTTCCCAGGGATTGGAGTTGATTGGGGCATATGAGGTGGAGCATGCTGTAAGGAGTGGGAGGAGAGCAGTGGGGGACAGAGATGATTAATAAACATTGCACAGATGTATGTAAATTTCAGACAATAAAATGATTATTAAAAATAAAGTAAAATAAATGTTCAAAGAATAGACAATTATAACTTAGAAAATTTTTTAGTCTAGAAGGATTGAATAGAGACTTAAGCATTAGTATTTTATGGTTGGCTCAGATCTTTAATCCCAACAGTGGGAAGTAGTGATCCAGGATTTTGAAACCAGCAGGTTCTACAATGCAATTCTAGGACAACTAAGGATAAATAGTGAGATTCTGTCTTAAAAAATATCATGGAAGCATGTCTCAAAGCTAATAACAAACATGCTACATAATACATCTTGACTGCATTGTACGTACTGCTTGCATGCAAGATAATTATTTGATGTAATTTGTCAAAACAGATGGAAAGAGAAAACAGTTTCATGATCATCACAACAGATAAAAATATACACATTTCAAAAAGCATTGAGGACAGGATCAAATTCTGACAAGAACTTGTCATTTGGAATAGATGTAAAGCAATGGGAATTCTCATAGCTGTGGAAAAGATAAATTGAATTTATTTTGGAAAACAAATTAGTCCTATTTGAGAGTGTGTGTACCCTGTAAGTGCACAGTCCTACTCTGTTCATAGATGTGTATATTATCTCTCTTACATATGTGCATCAGGTCGCATTGAGAAAAATCTTTTCAGAACAGCATAGGATGTTTTTTAAATTTCTAAAATTAAGCAGTGTCAGTTTTCTGTAACCTAACAGATGTTCACAGAACACAGCACTGATAACACTTTGCTAACTGACATGTTTTTGTAGATATGAAACCTAAGTTCAGACCACCCAAAGTCTCTGCTTTTAGCCTCATGAGGGTGAAGCCAAGGGGATTTTCAGGCTGCTTTTGTTTCTTTTTTGCTCATTGCTAGTTGAAAGAAGTCAGCTTCCTGCAGCTGTGGGACCAAAGCCCTCATTCCTTTGATGACTATTTTTAAAATTAGTTCTTTGAGAATTTCGTACAATTTACTTTTATCAATTCAGCCTTATAGATACCACTTCCCATCAACCCCTCACAGATTCTGTTTCTCTTTATCTATACAAACCTGCATTCTAAAAACAAAACAAAGTCAAATCAAACCAAACCAACAGAAATACCACACCCATCAAGTCACATTTTCTCTGTCTGTATACTTATTGTGTAAAGGCCTTCCACCAGAGTATGGTCAACTTACAGGGGCCTATATTTTTAGATAAAACTAATGCCTCCTCTCACAGAAGTTATCACTTGCCAACAGCTCCTTGGATAGGGGTGAGACTTTGTGCCAAACTTCCTTTTTATGTTTAGACCTCTCTGGAGGTCACCAGCAGTCCCTTGACACAATACTGGGATGGAGTTTTGATTCTGTGTGACTTCACTTCTCAGCCACAAAAATCTGGTCATTCATGATAATCTCCAAGTTTGAAGTAAACTCACAGGTTTTAATTTGGTGATGTTTCTGTAGTGGCTCCTGTGTCAGTACAGGCTGAGTAGGAGGAGACAAGATGCACGCATAGGGTTGAGATTCTTCTTCAGAAGCACCCTGAATTCTACCTGCTCCATACTTCATCAGCTGAATAAATTATCTTTTATTAATATGTGACTGAATAACTTTTAACACTGAAAATAAAGTTGATATATATTTAGATGAAATTGTTGGTGTCATTCCTTTTCCTTCAGAAAGAAATTTTTTTGAAGTTTTTTTTTCTTTTATGAACATACATTTTTTCTTTTGTAAAGTTTTTTAATTGGATATTTAATTTACATTTCAGATGTAATCCACTTCCCCCTCCAAGAAACCCTATCCTATTCCCTATTCCCCCTTCTCCTGCTTCTATGAGAATATGCCCCCACCCACCCTCCCATTCTCACCTCCTCATCCACGATTTCCCCCACACTGGGGCTTCCAGCCTTCACTGGATCAAGAACTTCTCACCCACCTATGCCTGACACTGTCATACTCCCCTACATATACAGCTGGAGCCATGAGCCCCTCCCTATGTGCTGCCAGGCTGGTGGTTTATACTCTAGGAGCTCTGGTTGGTTGGAATTGTTACTCTCCTCATGGGGCCGCAAACCCTTTCAGCTCCTTCAGTCTTGTCTCTCACTCCTGCATTGGATCAGCGTAACGCCATGATCAGCGTAATGGTTAGCTGTGAGCTTCCACTTCTGTATATTTCAGGCTCTGGCAGACCTCTAAGGAGACAGCTATATGAGGCTCCTGTCAGCATGTACTTCTTGGCATCCACATCAGTGTCTACCTTTGGTGACTGCACAAGGGATGGATACCCAGGTGGAGTAGTCTCTGGACGGCCCCTCCTTCAGCTTCTGTCCCACGCTTTGTCTCCATATTTGCTCCCATGAGTAGTTTGTTACTCCTTCTAAGAAGAGCCAAAGCACCCACACTTTCGTCTTCCTTGTTCATGAGCTTAATGTGGTCTGTGGGTTGTATTTTGGATATTGCGAGCTTTTGGGCTAATATCCAATTATCAGTAAGTACATACTGTGTATGTTCTTTTGTGATTAGGTTACCTCACTCAGGATGATATTTTCTAGTTCCATCCATTTACCTAAGGATTTCTCTAATTCATTGTTTTTAATAGCTGAGTAATATTTCTTTGTGTAAATGTACTACATTTTCTGTATCCATTCCTCTGTTGAAGGAAATCTGGGTTCTTTCCAGCTTCTGGCTATTATAAATAAGGCTGCTATGAACACAGTGGAGCATGTGTCCTTGTTATATGTTGGAGCATCTTCTGGGTATATGCCCAGGAGTGGTATAGCTGGGTCCTTAGGTAATGCTATGTCCAATTTTTTGAGGAACTGCCAGACTGATTTCCAGAGTGCTTGTACCAGCTTGCAATCCCACCAACAATGGAGGAATGTTCCACTTTCTCCACATCCTAGTCAGCATCTGCTATCACATGAGTTTTTGATCTGGGCCATTCTGACTGGTGTGAGATGGAATCTCAGGGTTGTTTTGATTTGCATTTCCCTGATGACTAAGGATATTGAACATTTCTTTAGTTGCTTCTCGGCCATTCAAGTTTCCTCAGTTGAGAATTATTTGTTTAGCTTTGTACTCCATTTTTAATAGGGCTATTTGGTTGTTTAGAGTCTAATTTCTTGAGTTCTTTGTATATATTGGATATTAGCCCTCTATTGGATACAGGATTGGTAAAGATCTTTTCCCAATCTGTTGGTTGCTGTTTTGTCCTATTGACATGTTCTTTGTCTTACAGAAGCTTCGCAATTTTATGAGATCCCATTTGTCAACTATGATCTTAGAGGATAAGTCATTGGTGTTCTGTTCAGGAACCTTCCCCCTATACCTAGGTATTCGAGGGTCTTCCCCACCTTCTCTTCTATTAATTTCTGTGTATCTGGTTTTATGTGAAGGTCCTTTATCTACTTGAACTTGAGCTTTGTACAAGGAGATAAGAAAGGATCAATTCGTATTCTTCTACATGTAGACCTCCAGTTGAACCAGTACCATTTGTTGAAAATACTGTCCTTTTCCCACTGGATGGTTTCAGCTCCTTTTTCAAAGATCAAGTGATCATGGGCCTGTGGGTTCATTTCTGGGTCTTCAATTCTATTCCATCGATCATCCTGCTTGTCTCTGTACCAATACCATGCAGTTTTTTTTTTCACTATTGCTCTGTAGTACAGCTTGAGGTCAGGGATGGTGATTCCCCCAGAAGTTTTTTTTATTGTTGAGAATAGTTCTTGCTATCTTGGGTTTTTTGTTATTCCAAATGAATTTGCAAATTGCTCTTTCTATCTTTATGAAGAATTGACTTGGATTTTGATGGAGATTGCTTTTGGCAAGATGGCCATTTTTACTATACTAATCCTGCCAATCCGTGAGCACAGAAGATCTTTCCATCTTCTGAGATCTTCTTCGATTTCTTCCTTCAGAGACTTGAAGTTCTTGTCATAGAAATCTTTTACTTGCTTGGTTAGATTCGTACTGAGGGATTTTATATTATTTGTGACTATTGTGAAGGGTGTCATTTCCCTAATTTCTTTCTCAGCCTGTTTATCCTTCCAGTATAGGAAGGCTACTGATTTGTTTGAGTTGATTTTATATTCAGCCACTTTGCTGAAGTTGTTTATCAGGTTTAGGAGTTCTTTGATGGGAGTTTTAGGGTCACTTAAGTATACTATCATATCATCTGCAAATAGTGATATTTTGGCTTCTTCCTTTCCTATTTGTATCCATTTGACTTCTTTTTGTTGTCTAATTGCTCTGGCTAGGACTTCCAGAACTATTTTGAATAGGTAGGGAGAGAGTGGGCAGCCTTGTCTAGTACCTGATTTTAGTGGAAATGCTTCAAGTTTTCTCTCCATTAAGTTTGATGTTTGCTACTGGCTTGGTGTATATTGCTTTTACTATGTTTAAGTATGGCCCTTGAATTCTTGATCTTTCCAAGACTTTTACCATGAAGGGATGTTGAATTTTGTCAAATGCTTTCTCAGCATCTAGTGAGAAGATCATGTGTTTTTTTCCCTTTGAGTTTGTTTATATAGTTGATTACATTGATGGATTTCTGAATATTGAACCATCCCTGCATTCCTGGGATAAAGCCTACTTGATCATAATGGATGATTGTTTTGATGTGTTCTTGGATTCAGTTTGCTATAATTTTATTGAGTATTTTTGCTTCAATATACATAAGGGAGATTGGTCTGAAGTTCTCTCTCTTTGCTGGGTCTTTGTGAGTTTTAGGTACGAGTGTGATTGTAGTTTCATAGAATGAATTGGGTTCTGTTCCTTCTGTTTCTATTTTGTGGAATAGTTTGAAGAGAATTGGTATTAGGTCTTCCTTAAAGGTCTGATAGAATTCTGCACTAAAACCATCTGGTCCCAGACTTTTTTTGGTGGGGAGATTTTTAATGACTGCTTTAGGGGTCATGGGACTGTTTGGATGGTTTGTCTGTTCCTGATTTAACTTTGGTACCTGGTATCTGTCTAGAAAGTTGTCCATTTCATCTAAACTTTCCAGTTTTGTTGAGTACAAAACTTTTGTAGTAGGATCTGATAATCTTTTTAATTTCTTCAGTTTCTGTTGTTATGTCTCCCTTTTCAGTTCTAATTTTATTAATTTGGATATTGTCTCTATGCCCTCTGTTTAGTCTGGCTAAGGGTTTATCTATCTTGTTGATTTTCTCAAAGAACCAGCTCCTGGTTTTATTGATTCTTTGTATAGTTCTTTTTGTTTCTACTTGGCTGTTTTCAGCCCTGAGTTTGATTTTTTCCTGCTGTCTAGTCCTTTTGGATATATTTGTCTCTTTGTTCTAGAGCTTTCAGCTGTGCTGTCAACTTGTTAGTGTGTGCTCTCTCCAGTTTCTTTTTGTAGGCACTTAGAGCTATGAGTTTTCCTCTTAGCACTGCTTTCATGGAGTCCCAAAAGTTTGGGTATGATGTGTCCTCATTTTCATTAAATTCTAAAAAGTCTTTAATTTCTTTCCTTATTTCTTCCTTGACCAAGTCATCATTGAGTAGAGCACTGTTCAGTTTCCAAGTGTATGTGGGCGCTCCATTGTTTTTCTCATTATTGAAGACCAGCCTTAGTCTGTGGTAATCTGATAGGATGCAAGGGATTATTTCAATCTTTTTGTATCTGTTGAGGCCTGTTTTGTGACCAATTATAGGGTCTATTTTGGAGAAGGTACCATGAGGTGCTGAGAAAAAGGTATATACTTTTGTTTTAGGATGAAATGTTCTATAGATACCTGTTAATTCTATTTGGTTCATAACTTCTGTTAATTTCATTGTGTCTGTGTTTAGTTTCTGTTTCCATGATCTGTCCATTGCTGAGAGTGGGGTGTTAAAATCCACCACTATTATTGAGTGAGGTACAATGTGTCCTTTGGGCTTTAGTAAAGTTTCTTTTATGTATGTGGGTGCCTTTGCATTTGGAGCATAGATGTTCAGAATTGAGAGTTCATCTTGGTAGATTTATCCTTTGATGAGTATGAAGTGTCTTTCCTTATCTTTTTTGATTACTTTTGGTTGAAATTTGATTTTATTTGATATTAGAATATCTACTTCCACTTGTTTTCTGGGACCATTTGCTTGGAAAATTATTTTCCATCCTTTTACTCTGAGGTAGTGTCTGTCTTTGTCACTGAGGTGCATTTCTTGTTTGCAGCAAAATTCTGTGTCCTGTTTATGGATCTAGTCTGATAGTCTATGTCTTTTTATTGGAGAGTTGAGTCCATTGATGTTAGGAGATGTTAAGGAAAAATGATTGTTGCTTCCTGTTATTTTTGTTATTAGAGGTGGAATTATGTTTGTGTAGCTATCTTCTTTTAGGGTTATTGGAAGATTACATTCTTGCTTTTTCTAGGTTTTATTTTCCCTCCGTGTGTTGGAGTTTTCCATTAATTATCCTTTCAAAGTGCAGGATTTGTGGGAAGTTATTGTGTGAATTAGGTTTTGTCATGGAATACCTTGGTTTCTCCATCTATGGTAATTGAGAGTTTTGCTGGGAATAGAAATCTGGCCTGGCATTTGTGTTCTCTTAGGGTCTGTATGATGTCAGTCCAGGCTTTTCTGACTTTTATAGTCTCTGGTGAGAAGTCTGGTGTAATTCTTATAGGTCTGCCTTTATATGTTACTTGGCCTTTTTCCCTTACTGCTTTTAGTATATTTTCTTTGTTTTGTGCATTTGATGTTTTGATTATTATGTGATGGGAGGAATTTCTTTTTTGTCTAGTCTATTTGGGGTTCTGTAGGCTTCTTACATGTTCATGGACATCTCTTTCTTTAGGTTAGGGAAGTTTTTCTCTATAATTTTGTTGATGATGTTTACTGGCCCTTTAATTTGGGAATCTTCACTCTCATCTATACCTATTATCCTTAGGTTTGGTCTTCACATTGTGTCCTGATTTCCTGGATGTTTTGGGTTAGGAACAGTTTTGCATTTTGCATTTTCTTTGACAGTTGTGTCAATATTTTCATGGTATCTTCTGCACCTGAGATTCTCTCTTCTATCTCTTGTATTCTGTTGGTGATGCTTGTGTATACGACTCCTGATTTCTTTCCTAGGTTTTCTATCTCCAGGGTAGTCTCTCTTTGAGATTTCTTTATTGTTTCTACTTCCATTTTTATATCCTGGATGGTTTTGTTTAATTCCTTTACCTGTTTGGTTGTGTTTTTTTGCATTTCTTTAAGGGATTTTTGTGTTTCCTTTTTAAGGGCTTCTACCTCTTTACCTGTGCTCTCCTGTATTTCTTTAAGGGATATTTACATCCCTCTTAAAGTCCTCTATCATCATCATGAGAAGTGATTTTAATTCTAAATCCTGATTTTCTTGTGTGATGGGATGTCCAGGGCTTGCTATGGTGGGAGAACTGGGTTCTGATGATGCCAAGTAACTTTGGTTTCTGTTGCTTATGTTCTTGCACTTGCCTTTTGCCTTTTGGTTAATTCTATCTAGCATTACTTTTACTCACTGTCTCTGACAGGAGCCTGTCTTTCCAGTTATCTTGCTTGTGTTAGAACTCCTCAGAGTCCAGTTGTCTCTGTGATCCTGCGCTCCTGGGTGGAAGAACTTCTGGGACTCAGGCCACCTCTGGGATCCTGAAATCCTGCTGCTCTGAGTGGAGTGGTTCCTTCTCTGCTCTGAGTGCACTGGTTCCTCTCGGATGGCTCGGGATATGGTGTCTGCTACTCTGAGTGCAGTAATTCCTCTAGGATGGCTCAGGATATGGTGTCTTCATGGGAGCAGACCAACTAGATGTGTGCTCCAGCCAAAAGGACCAAAGGAAGGGTGGAAGGGGAGTGGTATTCTGGAGGGGCGGGGTTTGGGTAGCTGATGGGTCCTGAGCGCCCCAGGCTCTCAGTTATAACTCTGGGCCTAGGGTAGTGGGGAAGGGTTCTTACCTGCTGCTCTGAGTGCAGTGGTTCCTCTAGGATGGCTCAGGATATGGTGTCTTCATGGGAGCAGGCCAGCTAAATGTCTGCCCCAGCCAAAAGGCAAGTTTTATTTTTGAGATTGTATTTTAATTGCATCTCTCTCTTCTCCCTTCCAAATTTCTATATACCCCAGCCCACTCTCCTTCAAATGTGTAACGTATTTCTTCGTCTGTTTTTATTGCAAGCATGTAAGTGTGTGACTGTGTGTATACATATATTCCCAAATATCCTGTTAGTCCATATAGTGTTACTTGTATGTACATTTTCAGGACTGACCATTTGGCAGTGGACAACCAACTGCTGTGCCTCTACCTGGAGAACTTAACCTCTTCTGTTCCCACTTCAGTCAGTTGCCTGTAGTTCTTTGTGTAACGTTAAGGCCTCATGGTCTTTTCTATTGGCATGTTTGTTGTTCTTTTTCTTGTTCAGTTCATATGGGTGGTCTTGTTGGTAAAATTTTGCCTGCACAGTTTCTGGTGTTAGTAGGAGACAAAAATCTCACAGCAAACTCCCTGATCCTCAACTCTGCATGTTGATTGGTTGAAGTTTTCTGCTGATGTCTTTCAACCAATTTGTACATAAGCGTATTTTTATACATTTTGCACATTACATATATCTGTCCACCCCTCATCCTCCCTTCTTATTCACACAAAACCTCTATTTATTCACAACAAATCTCCCTTCTATATTCATAATCTCTTGTGTTGTTACTGTTTCAATTTTTTATGACCCATTGATTTTAAACAAAGTTGCTTCTATGAGCATGGTTCATTTACTAGAGCTCAGCAACTTAGCAATGGCTAGATCATCAAAGAAAATGACTCCTCTCCAGCAGCCCATTAATGGTCAATAGATCATCAGAGAGGGATGGAGTCCCTTAAGTCCCTCCCCTATACATGACAGAGTGTTAATAACCTCACATTTAAGTAAAAGAATATTACGTATGATTGCACAAATAATGGGAAATATTATCCAAATTGCATGCAATTTAAGTCTATATCATACATAGGTGGCAGAACTCTCACTATAAAAAAGATGATTACTGTGCACTAAAAATATATTTCTGGTATGGAGGAAAAAGGCTTATATGAAGAGAAGAAAACACAAGAAGGTTTAAACTATTGTTCTATTCCTAATGTGAGTTTAGAGTACAGCATAGGCATATTCAAACACTATATAAATATATGCTATGCATTTTGAAATGATGCATTTCATATTTAAATATTTTAAAATAGATTTAAATACAGTGAAAAAAATTCCATTGGCAAAGACCAAAAGTAAAATAGTGAGAAGTGTATAGACCAAACACAAAAACATGTGTTGAATAACCCAAATAATAACTTGAGCAAATGAAGGGAATGCCTTTTTCAGTATAAGATCTGGTATCATAAAAATGTCAAAGATTTAGTTTAAAATGCCAGATTTGTCAGAATTCACTGCGAACTTTAACAATGCATGTGGTGACTTTCAGCTTATTCCAAACACATCAGTTGTAAGTTCTTTCATTATTTCCCTGAAATATCTTTCATTTTATAATCTTCCCTGAAAAGTAAAACTATCTTCAGTATTTGGATAGCATCTCACTGCCCACCTGGAGTGAGCTCCTAGTTGATGATTTGGGCTTCCTACTCCTCTGGTTCTGCACTGGGAGGCGATCTTCAGCTACAACAATGCCACATCATTTGGTCCTGCTGCAACCCATGCCTTTAAAGAATATGACTGGAAACGAGGCCTCTAATATCTCAAATAATGCCAGTGAATATAGCATCTTCGCAACTTTATATCCTAATTAAAAGAGTGTCATATTTAGAAAGGGTTTAAGTGACGGTATTTATCAAGCTGTTTGCTTGTGATCTCTTTAGATGTACTGTTGTACAAAAACTGTCTTAATTAAGGTTAATTCAAGCATAATTAAAGTCACCGCTAATGGAAAAGATCCCAGGAGTGGTACCACTCTGAGGATCCTTAATGTTCATACTGTTAGACTAAGTCACTGCAAGAAACCAAATGTCAAAGTACACTTTGTTTCCCACACAGGCTATGCCTTTGCTTCTACCTGCTTGGAGGAGTGAATATTATCCATGAACTTGGAAATTTCTTGCGGGCTCTGGAGAAAGCAATTCATTTTTTTAAAGCATTGTATCTATTTAAGATTTACATCACTATGTTTTGATGTACTTAAGAAGCTAAATGCAGTTATGTCAAGTAACATAGCTATCATTTTACATAGTTTTCTTTTAATTTTTCTTGTAAAAGTACTATTTATAATTTGTGAAGAGTCCCTGAAGCCAGGTGTGTTACTGTACAGCCATGATCCAAGCAGTTGGCGGATAGAAACAAGACAATCAAGAGTTCAAGGGGAGCCTTAATCACAAAGCAAACCAAGGAGACATAAGACCCTCTTCCAAAATTAAAACAACAACAAAAGAAGTGGAGTCCTCATAACAAATCTCTAAAGTGTGCTTTCATTCATATTCTTACAGTAGCATGAAGGAATTCCTTTTTTTCACACCCTCACCCATACTTTCAATATTTCCTCATTTTCATTCTCATCCACTGCCTCTTTCTTTATTTTAGCCATCCATTCAGGCCTCAGAGGTATGATGTGGCATCCATATATGGTTTTAATTTGATTTTATTAATTGGTTATTGATGCTGCATACCTTTTAATGTATTTATGTAACATTTTTGTTTCTCCTTCAAAGAATATCTAAATTACTTTCTATTCTAATTTTAATTGAATCATTTACACCCAGACATTGCTATTGAATTGTACTGTATAAAAAGTCCTTATCAAAGCCAATGTGATGCATGGAACACGCCTTATGTTTTTTTCCATTTATTTTTATTTTTTCATAAATTATCTTTGATCCTATTCTTTTCCTACCTTAAACTTCTTCTAGATCCTCCCTACATACAACTTCATGCTGTCTCTCACTTTCTCCCTCCTTCTCTCTTTGTTTTTTCTCTCTCAAAAAGAAAAAGAAAAATCAGCTTAAAAAACAAACAAATAAAAAAGTAAAAAAAATACTCAAACAAAGTCTTATATGGTATTCATCTTAAATTTAGATCTTTAATTCATTGTGTTGATTTTTGTACCTAGGTGACAATTTCAATTTCATTCTTGCATGTATGTAGCTTCACCAGCCCATTGATTGGGAATACTACCATTTCCCTGTTGTGTTTTCTTGACACTGTTAAAATCTTGACTTGCTGATCACATATGTTCTGTTTATATGTCTGTGTTTTTAAAATGACCTAAATGTTTTAATTATTAGAGTTTTGTACTATGCCTGGAAGAGTGTGAAGCTTTGTTTTATTCCTCAGAATTGCTTTATCTAATGATTTGTGGTCTTTTGAGTATCATACACATTTTAAAACTTTCTTCTCTGAAAATCAGCAGTAGAACTTTCATAAAATCATGCTGGATCTACGTACTCCTTGGATACTATGGATGCTTTAGCATTACTACTTCCAATCATGGATAATGGATCTGTTCATTTATGTACTCTTTTTTATATTTTAAATATTTCTGTATTTTATTTTATTCAGATGAGTGTTTTGCCTGCGTGTATAGCTACGCCTATATGCCTGCTTAGTTTTGGAGTGTTAGATCCCCTGGGACAAGAGTTACAGATGGTTGTGAACCAACATGTGCTTCTGAGAACTGAACGTGGACCATCTGCAAGATCAGCAAGTGTTCTTAGAAACTTATCCATCTTTACTTAACATCTTTCATGTTTTAGAGTTTCATTGTACATATCATTTGGTTACTAGATCAGACCTATTCATGAGTATTCTATTGTGTTTTATCTTATTATAAATGTGATTAAAGTCATTCTGATTCCATCCTCACAATAGCACAAGAACAAACCAAACAAACAAATATAAATAAAAACCTCCACACAAACACAGAAACAAAGCATATATGTATAATGAAATCAACAAACCTACTGTCTGACCTTTTCTTTGCAAAAGGAGAGAAATGGAGTATGTAGGAAGATGAACATAGATAAAAGAAAGGTTCCTTTTTAATTAGTCATGTCTAATGCGATAGATGAGAAAGATAATAACTTGAGCCCACATCTGTCTGACTAGAAAGAAGATAGTAGCTTGACCCCACATCTGTCTATAGAACTTATATAGCATGATAGAGCACACACTAATGCCACGAGAGTCAGAATACTACTTGTCCTGCACATTTTTTACAAACAGCATGAAAGCTCCTACCTAAGAACCAATTTAGAAGCTACAGACGACAGATTTCCCATAGGTAGTAAGGGTTGGGACTAGTTTTAAAGTTCTTTTGCTTTTTAAATTTCCAATGTAGTTTTGATTAATATTTTTGAAGGATGTAATATAACTGACTTGCTAAAAAAACCATAAGTAACAGTTAAGTCTAAGTATATTAATTCCTCATAAACTAATTCAGCTGAACCATTTTTATGAGTTTATAAACATTTTGACACTAATTTATGCAAAGACCTAAAGCTAGAAGACTGTATGCTGAGTACAACTGTGTAAGACCATGTGTCAAATACTCCTTTCTTAGATGTGCAGCGGCTACACATCTGTTCATTCTTTCTCTAGTTGGTTGTTGCTTTATAATTGTTTCTGAAAATATCCTCTATCATCACTTCAAGAGAGCTGAAATGTTCATAAATTTGTAAGGTAATTTTTAAGCAGGCCATATCCACTTTAGCCTTCTGACATGTTTAGATATTCTTCAAAGAATATTTTACTGCTTGAGAGAATGGATTTATGGCTCAATAGAGAAAGAATAATACATGTTATGAGGCATATCGCTGGCTTTGTGTTCAGTTTGAATATGTTGGGCTTTTAGCTGATGAACCTTTGATAAAATTAGCCCTTCATCTTTTTCTTGGCTCTCATTGCAACTCAAAAAGCAAAGCTCAAAGCTACCAGTAGCACACATTTAGATAAAGAAGCAGTATAAGATTCTTTTCAGGGTAGGCAAGTCTTACTGCCCACTTGGAGACTGAGCTATTGTGAACACTAAACACATGTCCTTTTGTTACATGAAATCAATGAAAATTTGTGAAAAATTCCATCCCAAAGTGAAGCTGTGTTATTAATTAGAAGTATGAGGTTCAGTGTCTCAGCTGGGAATGCCAAGTGAGTATCTGTATCTACTGGTGCTTCTAAGTAATAAGATATTGGATCCTATTCTCAGAAGGCCAAGAACTTATCATGTGAAAGAGGTGGTATTTTTTTCAGAATTTCATTATTCAGAACATTAGTACATATGTGGAATTTGGTTAGCATATATCTAAGTTAATTCTCCATACCATTATCCTGTAAGCCTCCAGAATTTACAAGTTTACAGGAAATTGAGAAGCAATGAAATACATAAGTGTCTATTGCTCTGCTGAACATGACTAAGTCTCTTTAATGGCTTTGAAGGTTGTTCAGGATTTTGCCATCCCTCCATGTAATCATTAAAATCCATGCTGTCATTGAGCCGAACAACAAACATTAACTGAGGAGGCATTGGCTGGTATGCCTTTATTCTGTAACACACTCCACTTATTTATTGAACAAAACCCTGATAAATCTGTTCATTATTAACTCACTACATACATCTCAAGGTATAACACTGAGGACACTGATGGCTTTTCTAACATCCCATTATTATTGTTCCATATAGTAAGATTTACTAGACAAAGCATCTATCACAGGGGAATGTGTACACAGTTCTTAAATCATCTTTCTGTTGAATATCTTTCACAGGAAGCTTTTAGGAAAAAAAAAACCTTTTGATGATGTTTTTTTCCTTTCTAATTATAAAGGAGTACAATTCTTTATGACTCTTGATATAAATGCCAAGAATTAATCAGAACAGTACATGTTAGTCCTATTTTCCAGGTGGCTTTTGCATACAAATTAAAGAATTCTAATTTACATAACTGAAAGAATGCTAATAATTTGATAAAAAACATCTTGACCATTAAAAATTTCCTTTCCCGGCTGGCAGTACAGTAAATAAGTGGAACATTTCTTTGAAGTATGATGAGAGAAAAACATTAGATTGAATCATTTGAAATTGCCGTTTTTGTGGGTCAGTGGTTGTCGCGTATTGGCAATTTCATGTGGTTCATCTAAACAGGTGACAGGAAGATGCTTTTATGCTATTTATAAATTTTAAATCTAAAATAATCCTGTAAGAACAACTTGTCTTTCACATGTCGGCTGAGATTTCCCAGAGAGCCATATTATAGTGATTTGAATTTAAAATAATATGTTTGTGAGAAGGCAGAGAAAAAAAGAGATGTAGCTCTTATCTCTTGTTAGACTGGAAAACGAAATGCAGGGCTTGTCAATGTAGTCGTTTGATGAACTCTCAACGCATATTTGAAGAGCAAGGGGATTCTTTTTCTTGATTTCCAAGATGGAATTCAGAAAAGTACATTAAAATGGGAACCATTTGGGGGAGGTTTTCCCCTTTATAGTAGGTTTCAAGCTACAAAATTATCTTTGCATAAATCTTTGCATCGACTTAAGGATATCCAAAACTTTGTATAATTTTTTGCATCAATTTTGTGCATTAAAGGGGTAACCATGATGAGATTTTATTTATTGTTCATTTTAAGATATGCAAAACCTTGTTAATTAAACTAAAATTGCCCAATTGCAACTTCATATTGAAATGAAACGTACATTTCCATAGCCACTTAGTTTTAGTATCCAAAAACTATGCCTAACTTCAAGGAAATACATTTAAATTCTTTATAAAGTTGAAATGTTTAGAACACAATTTCAGTATCAAAATATTTCCATAGACATCAGTAATCTGGATCTTTAAATATCTATATTCTACATTTGAATAAACAAAATGTGTATGTGTGTCTGTGTGCTCACACATGCGTGTGTGTATTTGTTGAACTCACAACCATATGAAATTTCAGATAATGGTTAAAACAAATGCATCTCTGACTTCTTACCTACCTCTACTATTGTTCAGTGTTTTATATTAGTTTTTAAATCCATGCACTTACAATTAAGAGCTGATTCACTTCAAGCTAATAACTAAACTTTAAGAAATATACAGGTATAGCTTTGTACTTATATGGCAACATATAGTTGATATATTAGTGTCTAACTATCGTGTAATGTCCACCTATCAAGGTTTTGTATATTTTCTTTAAACAAAAAATTTATCCCATATCACTGTGCCAGGCATCGAACAAGGGCTTTATATACCTCAACTAATTGAATTATCACAGCTCTACTAGGAACTATGATTCCCATTACCTGTCCCTGGCTATGAAGAATCAAGTAGCTGATGATTAGAAGTCAGATCTTATATCTATTATAGTATAAGAATTGTTGTGAAATGCATACTGAAGCCTATTTAGACATTTTGAAATGTCCACAAATAATGTTTTATATTTTAATAAAACCTGTGAATTTTTAAAAAGTGTCGATTCTTACTTAGTAAAGTAAGATGATGGAGAAGCTTCTGGACCAATCCTCCTACCAGGAATACTGAGATTCTTCCATATGGGATGTGGAGTAGGGAAGAAAGTTGCAAGTTGTACTTAAAATACAAAGAACAATTTGAAGAATAGCAGATATCCCAAACATTACCAAACAAGGCTGTTCTACTGTAGATGTCATAGTTCCTTCAGCACAGATAATCAAATGGGAATCAGGAGATTTGAGGAAATTTTGACAATTTTTTAATTTGAGTGGGCTCCACAAAGTAGAAATATGGAAGAGATGGCCAGAAATAGGACAGATCCAGAAGAAATAAGGCAGAATGAAGAGGATGGAGGTTATGAGGCCTGAGTCACCATGGTACACTGAATGTCCTCTTGAAAGAGGCTAGTTAGGAAAATAAAGATGAAGTATTTGAGAATACACTCTCATATGGCATATGTATCACCCGATTGTGGTCACTGTTCTCCCAGAAGGCAGAAGCCACAATGTAATACTTGTCTATGAATGAGCAAGAACAGGAAAGTTTTTAACAGCAGTCAGTTCCTCTTACCTCAAAAAGGATTTCTACCTCCAGATTTTGCTTAGTGAAGATCATTTTGTCATTTAAGACTTTAAGGCTATGGCTTTATCCTGGTACTACCAGTATCACCTGTGAGCTAGCTAGAAACACACGTATTTGCTCCCCATTAGTGCCACTGAATTTCAGTATTGTACTGAAATACAATAAACTTGTATTTTAGTAAGACCACTGAAAAACTTTTATATACATTAAAGAATCATGGATGCAGTAAAAAGGTAAGTGCCCAGAAAGAAAGTTTAACTGATTGCTTGAGTCTTGCAGCTTCATAGACTTTTAAGAAAGAGACTTATTTGCAGGCTTCCAGAGGATGGAGCCCAGAGAGAACAGGATATGTCTTAGGCAAAACAGAGCTTTCAGTAAACACTACTACTGGAAAATCTATATTCCTTACCTAATTCACTTGGAAACACCAATTTATGGAGATTCCATAGGATTGCCTGTTGGGTCCTGTATATCTATGCATGGAAACATTAACTGTCACTCTTCACATGATCCAAAACTAAGAGAATTTGTAGCACAATCCAAAAACACTTGGGTGCTCTTGCCACTCAGCCCAGATATAAACATGTTGGAGGTTAAAATAGTTTAGAAAAACTGTTGGATTCTCCTATATCATAATGTTTTCATTCTTTCACAAAATTTTGTCTTAAGGACATCTCAAAATTGTCTTAAGCTTAATATTAAATGTCTTAAGCAAAAGTAATACAATAAATAGCATTAAGTCCCACACCTATTCTGTCTTATGAGATATGATACTAAGTTCATTTTTCGTGGATGGTTTAGAGGTTGTATTAGCATATTATGTTTTCAGACTACCTCATGAACTATTGGTTTGAGTTAGATTTATGGTTTTAGTGGGCAGTGTCTTAGGTCATCAATGGCATTAGGGGCTGCGTGTTAAACTTAAGCATTGTAGACAGGCAATTACATCCTGATCAGTGTGTTTCCTCAACTTCTAACAGCATGGATCAAACTTATTCATATATCAAAGCATGAATCCCTCAGGTTTTCAAGGTCAGTTCCCTGATGTTCAGTCTAGTACTAGCTCAGTATCTTATCTACTCTATTCCACTGACCAAAGCAAGTAAATGCCAGCACAACAGACTGACAGGGAGAGACATACATAAGAAATACCCATGACCTCATACTGCCATCACCATGAATATCACAGGAGGAAAATTATTTACGTTTTTCTAGTTGATCTGCTATGATTTAAATAAAAAATCTGGAGTCTTTCAATGAGAGGGTCCATGTTTCATTCATATTGATTTCTCTAATACGGTCTTATTCCACACACATGATATTTTCATCATTTAATGAATGAATATCCTGGAAATTTTTTTTATCCTGGAAATTTTTTACTTGATCTTATTTTTATCTCTAAATAATCTTTGAAATCCATGACCAGAATACAAATTCTGTTGAAATGTGATGTTTATTGTATTCACAAGGGATCAGACCATGTCACCTTGATGTGCTACTTTTGTTTTTGAATTATTCTGAGATTTAAAAAAAATAGAAAAAAAGGAAGTCTCTGAAAGCTCTACATCTCTTTAGCTGTCTCCTAGAAAGGCAGATATTTCCACTGTAAAGTCACCTTCCTCCTAAGTACCAAAAAGTGAAAGACTCTGAGATTGCTCACTTTCATTGTAATGATGTCTCCCTCCCTAGTCTAAAAAAGTTGAAGACTCCAAGATTGCTCCTCATTGAAGATAACACTGAGCTGTATACACATAAACAGCTTTCGTAAACATCCCATCTGCCATCATTTCTCTCACATAGCCCCCTAGCCTCAGGGTATCACTCCCTAGAAACTCAAAACCACTTTTCTTGACCTAATCGCCTCTCCATAACTTGGCACCTTTCTTAAATGAGGATAGATAAGATACAGGTCTCAGAGTCAATCATTTCTTGATATTCTTTCTCCTGCTTTCCCCAAAGCATTTTTGCACTTAAATTTTTTTCTAGAATTGTGTCTCTTACCAGTTTAATTTATAAGCCTCAGACGTAGAAACTAAAAGGAACAAGGGAAAGTCTGTCTTCCTGTATACTTACATAAATTGAATTTACTAGGCTATAGAAAACAAAATATTTTAGTATCTTTGTTGGAAAATAAGCCTAGTCTATTTTAGCAAAATTTCTCACAAAATCTTTCCTTAATTGATATTATAATTTATAAATGCAACTTTTGTAGAAATGCTAAAAACTTAATAGTGTCAGCTGTCAGCTTCACACAGCCCAGGGATACGAGAAAGTCTCAACTGGTAGATTGCCTCCATTGGATTGACATTTGGAAAGTTTTATGGGGGATGTTTTTTATTGCTAATTGATTTAAGATGGCTAAGTCCACTGTGAGTAGAGCTATTCCTAGTCAGGAAGCCTTGGAATATATAAGAAAGCAAGCTGACTTTTTAATTGCTCAGAATTGCTTTGTTTATCCCAGTCATTTTTGTTTGTATATGAAATTTAATACTTTTTTTGAATTTATGTGAAGAATCACATTAGGATTTTGATGGTCAGTGCAATGAACCTGTAGATTCTGCTTGATATGATGACTGTTTTATATTTATCCTAATAATCCATGAGCATGGGAGGTCTTTCTATCTTCTTCACAGTCTTACATTTTTAATTAAATAAGTCTTTCACTTCCTTGATTAGATTTATTACAAGATAAATGATTTTCATAGATAATTGTGAATAATACGGCTTTCCTGCTTTCCTTCTCTTTGTCATGTGGATATAGAAAAACTACTGATTTGTGTTTATTTTGTATTTTGTTATTTGCTGACTGTTCATCAGCTGGGAAAGTTTTCGGGTGGAATCACTATGGTCTTTTATGTATAGAATCATATCATACAGTAGTAAGAATATTTTGACTCCTTTTCTCACTTGTATCTCCTTAGCTTGTCTTAATGGGCTAAGATTCCAATTACTGCATTGGACAAAAGAAAGGAGAATGGACATGTTTATCTTTTTCTGAAACTGCTGGAGGTATCACCATTTTAGATTTCTGGTTATACTACAAAACTATAGCAATAAAAAACAGTCTAATATAGGCATAAAAGCAGGCATATTCAAGCATAGACTAGAGTTGAGGAAGCCCACACTCCTAAGGCTATTGGATTCTTTACCATGAGGTCAAAATATACACTAATAAAAGACACCATCTTCAACAAACAGTACTGTTCAAGCTTAATAATAATGAATGTAGAGTAATAAAACCAATTCTCTGTCTTTTACCTTATACAACATTCAACTTTAAAAGGATCACTCAAGATAAGAACTGATACCTTGAATCTCATAGGGAATAAAGTACAGAGTAACTTGAACTATTGGCACACACAAAAAGGATTTATGAATAGTTCATT
This sequence comes from Grammomys surdaster, assembly GCF_004785775.1. NCBI lineage: Eukaryota > Metazoa > Chordata > Mammalia > Rodentia > Muridae > Grammomys > Grammomys surdaster. The sequence continues at coordinate 10,479,180 of NW_021604587.1, forward strand.
AATAATGCACACATTAAGAATAGCAGTTAACAAATGGAACCACATGAAATTAGATATGTCTGCACATGGAAAATACCATTGTTCAAGTGAATAGGTAGCCTATGGAATGTGAGAAAAATCTTTATTATCTATGCATCTGACAGAGGGTTAAAATCTAAATATACAAGGAACTACAAAAATATAAACAACACAAAAACAAACAACCCAATTTTAGAGTTCTGAAAAGATGAAATATAAGAAGTTGAGAAATACATTTTACAAGTTCAACCTATTTAGCTATCAGGGAAATGAAAATTAAAATTACTTAGAAATTTCATCTTACCATAGTCAGAATAGCTAAGATTACAAAAAATGACGACAAGCACTGGCCCAAATGTGCAGGAAGAGGAACAGCTAGTCAATGCTGGTTAGGAGAAAATTGCTGCAACTGTTATGGAAATCAATGTGTAAGTTCCTCCAAAAGCTAGAAATATCTATCAAATGATACAGCTATATCATTTTGGGGGCATATACCCAAATGATTATATAGACTTTTACAGACATACTTATTTACCAGTATTCATTGACTTTCTATTCACAATAGCTAGGAAGTGGAAACTGCCCAGATGTTTATTATCAGATGAATAGATGTCAATGCAAGATGTGATTGATTTATGAGAATGTAAACCTAAAAAATTAAATTATGAATTTGCAGATAAATAGATATAGTTGAAAGGAATCATTCTGAGAGACGTAATCCAGACTCAAATGGACAAACATTGTATTCCTCCTCTCTTTCTATTTCCTTCTTCCTTTTCTTTTTTGTCTGTTATCATTGAATCTTTAGATATGCATGTCTCTTGGAATACTTACAGGGGTTAGGAAATTAGTAAGTGACCATGATTAAGGGATGTTTTCAAGAGAGAAAATAAAGAATACAGTGATATCAAAGAAGAAATGCCAATAATAGAACAGGATGGCTTATAAGTTTTGGGGATGAAATAACAGAGTAAAGGAGAGGTTACAGGGAAGATAAGGCTAACGCTAAAAAGCTTTTAAATCCATATAGAAACTACTACTGCAGACATTTTATATATATATATACATTATATATATATATATATATGTGTGTGTGTGTGTGTGTGTGTGTGTGTGTGTGTGTGTGTGTGTAAAATTGCTTTGAATGTTGTTATCCTCTAATGGGGAAACATTACCTCTAAGAATAGATACAAAGGCCAGAATGACTTGTTAGCTAGTTATGTGCCATAGACACCCTATCATCATTATTAAGAGTATTAACATTGCTTTTGGTGACCTTCCAGGATTTGATGGAGATATTCTGTTCCTGAAGACATCATAAGTTTGAGTCACAGAACATGAGGAATCAAACAGCTATTGGCTTGGAAGTTTCACCATTAGCTTTCATAGTGTTAGAAGGTGCTATACGTGTTGTAGAGGAGAAAATAATCAGTAGTCTTATTCAGCTGTGAAACCTTCTAGATGCAATAATAACCTGCCTGGTAAAATATACTCACTGGTATAAAAGTAACAAAAAGTTATTGGAGTAACTGCACTTTCTGTTTAGATTTCAACCCCATTCCACAGGACAGATCCCATATCTGGCATAAATATTTGGTCCAAGAACCCATGGTTAGACTGGTCATAGACTGCGGGAGAACATACTATTAGTGTTCTCATGGGAAACAGAATTAAACTGATTCCTAAGAACTTGTCATTATACCTATAAATCAATACATCTCTTCATCCTCATCAGAGAAGCCTTTTTCTTTTCTTTTTTTCTTTCTTTCTTTTTCTTGCAGTAGATAGTGACTAACACAGAAAGTCACAACTGATCAAGGTACAGAGAATAAGTGGCTGAAGAATGCTCAGCTTTAAATGGGCCATCTATACAATAATCCCCTCCCAAGGTTCAGGGATCATTGTAAAAGGAGGATGGAGGGGATTGTAAGAGCCAGATGCAGTGAGTGACTACACAGAAATTGTGTTTCTTGACACAGCAATACAGTTGTACATATGTACTCAGTATAGTTACGGCAGGTTGTACAAGACCGGAGCAAGCAGAAGTAAGACAAAATTAAAGCATCGATAGTGAAGATGGACACTGACATGTAGGTGAGAAGCTATTGATTATTGAGAGCTGCTGAGAGAGATTTATCCCTCTTTCAGCTTGTGATTCCTGGTAGGCCTAACATTCTAGTGAGTGGCCATGACCCAAAGGGTACATAATCAGGACTCAGGTAACTTTATGGGTTTAAAAAATTGTCAAGGACTCAAAAGTTTTGTGGATATGAATGGGAGGGTTGTATCTGGGAGGAGATGAGGGAGGGGGGATGAATATGACCAAAATGCAATGTATGAAATCCTCAAAGAGGTTACGGGAATTTTTTTTTTTTTAAAGAAAGCTAGCTGAGCAGTGGGATGGGACAAGTCTGATATAATCAGCTCTTCTTGATGCTTCCTCCCCGTGTTCCTGCTTGAGTTTCTGCCCTGAATTCCCTCAGTGTCAGATTGTCGTCCACAAGTAGAAGTTGAAATACAAACCTACCTCTCCAAGTTGCTTTTGGTCATGGTGTTTATCAAAGCAGGAAAATAATAACTTGGACATAAAATTGAAAAAGAAGTGTGGTATAGTGATTTACAGGATACTAAGTTTTCTGTAAATACATTAGAAAGGTAAAATTATAAATTATAATGTTAAATATTTATGTTTATATTTTTATAATTTATATATATGAGTGTGTGAATATGTCCATGAGTATATCTAGTTTAAAATATGATTTTAACAAAATTTATGTATTTTAGTCTTTAAAATATTTCTATTTACCAATTACCCTGTGTAGGTAGATACATACATACATAGATACGCACATAGATATATAGATACATAGCTACAATAATAGATACATACATAGATATATAGATACATAGCTACAATAATAGTGAAAAACATAAGGAGGGATTGAGAGAAGGAAGCCACTTATCTTTTAAGAATTTTTAAATGAACAACACAAATTTCTATATAAGATATTAAATCATTCTCTTGCATTCTGGCAGGACCGCAGTAAACTCATCTAGAAAGGTTATGCATGGAAGGGACTGAAGAGTTCATTTTCTTATTCACATAAGAGACCATTACTTTGGGAGACCATTACTAGGAAGGTCACTTCATTCCCAGCCATCAGAGCAGTGTCATATGGGGACAAAGACCTCACATTGCTGGCATCACTGCAGGAGTTAAGAAAAACCCTAATGAAAATTGCCCATTAGGAGTGTTTTCTAGTAGATGCAGGGGTGGGGGAAGAGGGCATAGGCTGCCAAATAAATCTTAGGAAGCCTAGTAGATTCAAACAGTGGGCAAAAGCTCTTGCTCTCAATTGCACAAGAAACACAGCTATGGAGGGGGACATCTGGAAAGGATGCTCAGTGGAGCTAGCATGGCTATGATTAGGACCCTTCCCTGCTACTGCATTTGAGGTGAGAGGCAGCAGAAAACTGACAATTTCATTTTATCACCACTTTTAATCTTACTCCAAAGATCTCTACTTTGTCTTCCTTTTCCTTGTCTTTTCCGTTTTCTCTTGTTTCATTTCCCACATCTGCTTCATTATCCATATTCCACCATTTGAATCACTTCTAACTACCTATTGATTAGCATGTAAGCCCCTAGAAAGATGATTTTGATTTTGAGGTCACAACTTCCCCTTGTGATTGAACATCATCCCTATCAATTTGCTCTTCAGTATTCCCTTCTAAATCATTTTAAGTTCATCCACTTTGGCTTCCTTCCTCTGATTTACAGGCACAGAATGTCCCGGACTTTCTTCAGGCTAGTTCATTTAAATATTAAAACATTTCATTAGTGTGCAACTGCCTTTATATCTCAGCCTTCATGGCCTGTGCTTTTGCTAAATTAATAGTCAGCACTTTCATAGCATTTGTGATTTTCAAAGCAATACGCAAATATTAATTAATGCTAATGCTACCCTAAGAGAATGCTGTAACTAGCTAACTGACTGAACTTTATCTTGAATTATTTTAAAATGGTTTTCAACTTGGGAGGGAAGTTGGGGGGGATGTACAGGCATCTGTAATGTTTGGTGTCATGTGCTGCTGCTTAAATGTAATGATGCAGCAAACTGAACTGAAGCCTCCTCAGAGGATATTAAGGTTGGATCCATCCAGAATTAATCAGCTTGAAGAATTACCTGTTGCTTAAACTGCAGCAACCAAAACAGTGCCTAGAATACATATCTAGAGAGAAAAATAGCTCTTACTCTAAGCATCTTTCTTCCCTGACTTTAATTAAAACCCGACAATTCTGTTATTCCTTTTTAACTTTTTAACATTAGTTCCAAATGCGTGAACGATCATAAATGATTAATAGATTAAAAATAAGATTTGCTCTGAAGTCAGTTAGCAAGCACTTATTAATGCCCACTGAGTGTCAAAGTATTCTGCTTCTAAGAAGAAGAGACAAATACAATAAGGATGAATAAAAACAACAACCTGGTAGTAGAGTATTATCAGATTTAGCTGTAAGCCAAGTTTACATGTAAAGATTTAAATGGAAAAATCATCACTTTGGGTCTATAAAGTATAGTGGCAAAGGGAGAGGTCCTCTACAAAGTTCAGTGGGGACAGTAATTCTTGTAGATGAGAAGAACAGAGCTGTATGTCAAGGAAGGGTTACATTTGAAACTGGGAGTTTTCAAATGTTGTATTGATTCTTGGGTCACCCTGAAACATAAAAAGAACCTTGGAATGTTCTTGAACAGGAAGGAGTTGGTGAGATCAAAGGTCAGCTCTAAACTAAGAGCTATGATTATGAGATTCTGAAAGTTGGAGGAATGGAAACTCAATTTCTCTACCCAATGGGAGGAAAGAGAAATTGGTTTGAGAATGGAGTGTAACTAGAAAGTAATCATCAGTGATTGCAATTTTTAAATCTTAATTAGATAGGCGAGAGGGTCCCAAACCTTCCTAGGGGTATGTGGCAAGGTTTAGCCATTGATAAGTGCTATTGAACACATTGAGTGCTGTTAAGTTTTGTACTGATCTTTAAATTTTTATTCTAGTCACTTTATAATGTATGTTCTTTGAATAAGTGAGACTAACAGGAGTATAAATGTTGGTACTTGAATTGGCAGGTAGATGCTCCCTATGATTGGCATCCGTGTATGAAAACATGACAACCAACTGGCTGATTTTCTGACCACAGAGCACAACATTCTCTTGTCAGAGTAGCTAGATTGGATTCATCATGTTTACCTTAAAAACACTCTAGTTTCAAGGACAACTGCACTTAAAGACATGGCTTCCATTCTAGAATGTCTGGTCCTATTCATGACTATTTTAGACAATCTGGCAATAAGCCATCAAGATACAAAATAAATGTTGTGGTTGTTCTTTATATAAAGGCTGGTACTGGTCACTGAGAATTCCCGGTGTTAGGAGAACTAGAAGCTGTGCTATGATTGGTGTAAACATAATCCTTCATTTGCTTCTCGTTTTATAAGCACTGTCTTTAGAGCAATTTTAGAGTAAGCTGGAAGACACCTTCATGTGCTGTCCCTGGAGCAGAAGCATTAGGCACAATAAAGGAACTCATTCTTTCTAGTGTACTTTTCTTACTTCCTTATCTCTGTCATGACTAGAGAAAGCTGACATGATAATATGAAAAAGAGACAGGAAGACAGACAATGAATTTTGGACAGTATCAAAAACAAAATAAAACAAAAGAAACCAAACCAAACCAACCAACAAAACAACCAACCAAACAAACAAAAAAACAATAAAGCACAATGGAAGGATATGGATAAGACAGGTCAGAGCCATGACTCTGAAAGGCAGGAAGTTCAGGGAGTAGAATATGAGTGACTGCAGGTTCTGGTCACTTGAAAAGTCACAGGGACTAAGAATTCTTACATGTGAGCTGGCTGAGGTTAGGAGCATGGTCCTGGCACTTGGGGATTGAGAGGGATCACCACGGCCTTTGTTAGTTGCTGGTGATTCAGCTAGGAGGTGATATGGAGATTTAGACAAAGCATCACATGCGAAGCATGCGAATTGGTCCTGAGACGAAGCTATGATAAAAATTGGCGTAAACGATAAGGAAAAGGTCAAGCTTGTTCTTTAAAATCTTTGTCGGATCACCTGATTAAATATTCTACTGTCATTGCCCTCAGTGTGCATTTTCCTTTAAAAAGAGAATACATGTCAAGAGGCTTGAATTTCCCTTTCTTAGCTTATGTCATGTTTCTCTAAATGACCTTCCTGTGAGAATAAAAATAAACACCCCAAAGCATTGGAAAGCTGAACGTGTTTAAATTTATTTCTGAGCTGACCATAAAACAAAGAGGCAAAGGAATGTATGTGGCAGTGCAGGTAAAAGAGGAGGGTCGCATGTGCTCATAAAGTAGCCATCAAACCAATGTCAGTTTGTCATTATATGAGAGCTGAGTGGCAATATTAAAAACCGTGGCATCCACTGAACTTCTCTGGTGTCCAAGGGAAAGGCTTTCATATTCTTTCGAGGATATCAATGGATAATTGAGTTCTGAATAGTTAGACAAATTTAGTTAACATCTGAGTCTACAGTTCCAACACTAGGAAAACACAGCAGATGGTTCAGACATGCTTGGTGGCTTGTCATTACAAGGTATGAAGCTCCCATGTCTTCAGAGGAGATGAGGTAGGTCTATCTAGGCATGAGATTTTCTGACAGGGAAGAAAATGATGCCCACTTTCTATGAGCAACTAAGTTTGAGAATTAAATTCTTCCCTTTAAATGCATATCTTCTTTGATATTACTGAGGCTGTGTCTTTTGGAACCATCTCAAGACCAACTCCACTTATACCATTACCTGTCGTCAAGTTATTCAAAGATCTGAGCACAAAGTAAGACTTATACTCTACCCTAAATCTGCCAGCAGCAACTGTTAAGAATACAAAGTACCAGATAAACAACTTCCAGTAATAACTTGGATTTAAGATGCTGTTGGAAAAAGTTATGATATAGTCAGAACTTATTCAGTCTGTGTGTTTAATAAACTTCCTCCAGCCCTCGCCTCTTTACTTTTCCACCATAGAGAGAAAATGAAGTCAGTTGTTGTCTTTCCTTGGATTCATCTTGTAAACTTCAGTATGAAAAATGAAAGAGAATCTGGATTTCATATTTCAGGGGTCTTGTTTAAAGGTTCTCAATGACAGTCGAGGTACTATGTTAAGATGCAGTAAAGGGAAGAAAATACAAATTATAGAAGCACAAGCTGATATTAGTATTTAGAGTGAACTCATTCAATGACTATTTCAAGGGGACAGAATGGTTCACTAACAATTAACCCTGCTTTGGAATGTATTCTCTATTATGGACTTAGATTGATTAAGTAAAAATGAGAAAAATTCAATAAAGATTGCCTTGATTGAAGTAGCTATATGAACACATTTTGAGAATCTCTAAAAGGACAACGTAACTACATATTCCACCTATTCAGGACATGAGATTTGTTCTTTGTTAATGTCCACAAAACATTGCAATAAAAATACAAACGAAAATCTACCCAAATCGATCATGCAAATAATGTCACTATGTAGTATCCTGAGGGAGTCTCCACAAACACTGCATATCACATAAGCTTAATCTCAGTCAATTTGGTTACTATGTGCTGTCCTATTCTGATACCACAAATATCCCTTACTTCCTAGTGTTATCTCTAAGATACTTCTTTTTTTTTATTAGTTCTAACTTTGGAGAAATCGATTTTTTTGACATTAAATAAACATATTCCATAGTTAGAGTGCTTACTTGAGTGCTTATGAGGATTAAATGAAGGAATCTATATAAAACACATTAAGTATTATCTATAGCTTTATGCTTCTTCAGAGAAATAGTCAGAAGTCACGAGATCATTAAGCTATCTACGCCCTCTTCACTCTATGAATCCCCATTCAGGATTTGAACATGCGCAAGAGAAGAAAGTTGATTAGAGCAGGTAACCTCTCCTGCTGTGGTCAAGCTGGGCTTGGTGACTAAGAGCTCCACATGTATGACAAGGGGGTGAAATTCATTGGTGTTTTTAAGGGAGAGCCACTGTGAAGACAAAATGATCTTCCCCTGGATTCCTGAGCTCTGTATCATCGCTAAGGGAATGATGGCTCAGAGATATTCTGAAGGCTGAGGTAGTTGTAGAGTTATTGTGTGTATATAAGACACTTTGGTCATATCCACATCATCATCATAATCATCATCACCATCATCATCATTCCCCCCCCTTACAGATAGATACACACACAGACACACAGACACATACACACACACAGATACACACAGAGACATACAGATACACACACACATGAATAAATTTAAAAACAAGCAAACAACATTAGTAAAATTTGCCAAAATCGTATAGATAGTGCTAGAACAGTGCGGGTCCTACGGAGGAAACACGGAAAAGCTTTCCACTATGGCAGGCCCCAATAACACGAGAAAGTCCAAAGGGGTTCCAAGGCTTTATTGTTCAAGATGTGGTAGATAGTCTAGATGTGCACCCCACCCCCATTTTAGGCAGGGTGGGCCTGACTTAAATAGGGGAGGGGGAAGAGGAGGGTCACTTAATTTAGCTATGCTCTCTGGCCTTTAGGTAACTCATTAATATGGAAATCTCTCGAGGTTGAAGCCTGTAGTCAAGCCCTCTACCTGTAGCCCTAGCCCTACGTGATGCAAGGAGCAGATCAAATGGAGATCTAGACTGCGTGGAGGAGCCTGGATTCTGAGGATGTGGCCGAACACCTTCTGTTTCTCCATTGGAGTCGGAGTTTACGGCCCATGCCCAGCCAAGAACCAAGATATTCTTCCACGGCCTGACAGAACAGTAATGATATCTATCTCCTATGGTTCCATATCTAGCAGTCATTTTTTTACAATGTTAGATAAAAAACAAGAGTCCTCCCACTTGGCACAGACTACAGGTATGAGTCTGACAACGTACTTAATGTACTCATCTCCACTGCTATTACTGAAATTGTTTCTGGCTTGTGCTAGTTTGCATCAGATGAATTGGAAAGAAAACAAGCTATTGATTTTCCAAATCTGCAAGTCATTGATGCTCTTTGAAATGTTGACAGTCAGCATCAGCAAGCGCTACAATCATAGTTATCACTAAAATATTTCTTTGGCCATGAAGAAGAGAGGTCACTTTGATTCCCAAGGTCTGTGTCAATATGGTTTAAAGGATAACTGGAATAAGCAAGGTAAAAGAAGGTGCAAGGTAGGCTAATGAGGGAGAAGGGTATTTTCATAAAATATGTTCAGCTTCCATCAAGAAAGAACATGTCTGGCATAAAGTAGGACGTGGCTCACTTTATTACTATAATTATTATTTTTTTTAATGTAGGAGACCATGAGGCTTTTAAGGGAAAAACTATGTTCAGTGGGGAATGGAACTCACACTCATTATAACCCGTTATAACCAAGGCATAGCTTTACAGTTATATGCTCTGGAAAACACTTTTGAGCCTCTACAAATCACCCTAAATGTTCTCACTATTGAGAGTGCGACCAGCCAAGGTGATCCTTAGAGATCGAAGGGTGACATCACTAGTACGCAAAAGGGTTTTGCCTTACTTAGACACTACATATAAATCTAAAATCATATGCTCCCTGAGAAATAATTCAACTTTGAACACATCAAAACTTTCCAAAGTCTAAGGGCAAATGTTACCTGCTCAAATGAAACTACACATTTCTTCAGCATGGTTCCAAATAACAGCGTATAAACTAAACTATGAGGCTGTGACCCTATTTCACAATCTCCTCACAATAAATTCACCTGATAAATTCCTCAAATGACATCAGCTGCTAAATCCATTTGAAAGAAAGAAAGAAAAAGTAACCTTCTTTAATAATCAGGCACTTTTGTTTTTAGGACATGTTTTACAGAACAATTTTCTGTGTTTTTGCAATAAAGAAAATTACTTTGACCTTGGTTCACCCAAGTTGGTTAAAAAGGAAAGAAAGAGAAAAACAATTCTTAACCACAAACTAGACTTTGACGGAACTTTTGGCTGTGGGTCATTTTTTTTTTTTTTACAGTGAATTGGCAGTCAGTACATGGCTTTGGTTTGTGTTGAATCTAGGCAGTCACAAGTTTTGTGTGCTTCCAATTAGATTTCTGTTAATTGTGTAGATCTTCTTTATATGGCAAAGAAAATCAAAAATATATTTGCATTCTTTTTAGAGTAAAAATTCTTCTTTCATAGCATTGTAACACCTTAATTAACCCAATTATTGAAAATCTGTAGTTTATATTTAGAATTTTGGCCAAATGAAATTAAACCAGAACTCGTTTTGTCCAAACAGTTTTAAATTAAACAGAACTCTAAAAGTTTTAAGTCCGTAATAGCATGCTATGGACTCCTTCTTTCCAATGTGGTACAGGACTCTCAGAAGCATTATGGTTTAGGCTTAGTGTATATTTATATAATGTATATTCTCAATGTCTTGAATATTTACAGTGATCTGTAAATCAAACTTATGATTTTTTTGTTATATTTAATATCATATGTATATGTTACATACACACGTACCCATTACCATATGTATATTTTATATACACACGCGTACATTAATGCACTCAGTCCTTATACATCACATTTTGCAGATAAGATATGGAGGTTCTGAGACAATAACCTGCTAAAGATATGATGTTAGTATGTGGAAGAAACAAATGACAATCTCTGACTGATGCTTTTGCCTTCCCTTTACATGTTTGTTAGTTTCTTGTATTTGGGAAGACAAAGTATCTCTGTTTTTCTCAGGCCAATCTCAAAGTAGGTACCTCCAACCTCTGCCTCCCTAGTTCTTGCAATAAAAGTATGCACCACCATACCTCTCCATGCTTTAAACTGTTTACTGGTGATCCCAAAGCCATCATGGTCTATATTGTTTTAGATTTTTTTCTTATAGGAAGTAGTTTCTAATGAAATCTTCCCTTGGGTAGTTTTGGAGTTGCCATTTGTAGTGTGAGAATTGGTGGGTGTGAACTTAATATTTTTCAATTTTATCAGCTTGTTGATCTTGAACCAGTCACTTTGGCCCTTGAGCTTCTGTTTCTTTTATAAATTATGAGATCAGCCTAGATCTGAGATGACTCTTCACTTCTATGCTCATAAGAACTCTGGGTACTTAAACTGTGGCCAGTTTGAATGTCAGCCTGCTAAACACACTAGATTTTTCCATTTCAGTATGAACAATAGAACATGTATCAATTTTATACTGACCATGTTGAAATATAATATTTTAGATGCACCAAGTCAAGTAAAATGATAAGAGGCAAGAGTACACAGAATTCCAAAGACATTAGCTTCACCATTAGAATCTTCTAAAGTTCTTCGGCAAATTTTAAAATGCAAGAGCAGTTATTACGATTGGATGACATTACAAAAGTCATCCAAGTCCACTCCAGGTCATTAAAAACATTAATTGCTTGCAAATGTTTTCTGTGTTTTTAGGAACAAATTGTTTGCTCATTTCAAACTGAGGTGGGAAGATAGCACACATACCAGAGTTTGCTAATGTCCACTCCAGCTCTGAGATGCATGCTTAAGTTCTATGAATCACAGCTGATGTTGCTGTAGCATTAAAAGGAAAAATAAAACTGGAATAGTAAGACACATTGTGTTGGTAAGTTGGAGAATTCCAGAAATGTTATTTGTTATTTTCCTCTTCTTTACTAAAAGAGCTAATATTTTTTGAGGCTGCCAAAAGTGCTTTCAACAGCAGCAGCAGCAGCAGCAGCAGCAGTAGCAGCAGCAACAGTGACAACAACAACAACAACAACAACAACAAAGAAGTGAATTTTAGGTAATACGTCTAAATGACCCAACCAACAGTGCAGGTGTATACAGCTCTATGGCTGTTTTCTGTCTTGCATAAACAGTTGTTTCCACCTGCACAGAGGTCTGGCAAGATCACCCGTCCTTCATGTTTCCACTGCCAGCATTTTTTACAGGTGAGAGGCTTCATGTAGGTGCCAGCGAAAGCCTTAGGCATACACGACAGTTTCGATTGTCCCCTACATCATATGACTTGCATGATAAAAATCAGGCCTGATTAAAGCATACTTCGTTAAAACTGATCTTTTAAAGAATGTTGTGGTGATTCTTAATGGAATATAGATGTTAGCAGCCAGAAATAAGATAGTAGAATCTCAAGTTCGTAAGTTGGGAAGTATTGTGAATTGTTTTAGTAAGTTCATACAATATAACACAAATGTATCTTGGATAAGCAAGCTAGATTCATTGCCTAGAAGGAAGAATGAAAGCCATTGCAAAAGTGTTTCATTGACATCTTTCTGATGATCACATCAAACTGAATAACATGTTGGATGCTCCAAGAACTTCTGCTTGTATTAGCTACATTGCATTTGCTGAGAAATAACACCCAAACCAAGGCAACTGATAGAAGGAAGAATTTATTGAGGCTTATGGTTCCAGAGTGAGAGTCTATAATGAAAGGGAAAGGAGGCATGGCAGCAGTAGCAGTAGGGAGCAGAGAGGTTGTATCTTGAATTGTAAACATAAACCAGAGAGAAAAAGTTGGAAGTGGGGTATTAGTGTGGATCCTCAAAACCAAAGCCCACTGATGTGCCACCTTGAGCAAGACTCCATCCCTCCCCAAAGATCTCACAACCTGCCCAACAGAACTGCCATGCAGGACCAAGAGCTCAATATATGAACTCTCTTAGCTGGTTACTGTGCTATTAATGATATGTACCACTTCTTAGTAGATTCTCTCAAGCATCTTTGGACTCAGTATATCCAACATCTTTGTTCTCAATAACCTCTTTTTTTTCTTCTAATAGGAATGGCTAATGGGCACTATGGGTTAGTAGTTTAAATTTGAGAGCAATATGGAAATGTTTATTTAAAAAGTCACATATATATGACAATATATATTATATATTATAATGTATGTAATATGCAATATAGACTATAATATGTATATTACATATAATTGTATATAATTATAATATAATATATGTATATAATATATTATAAAATTATATATATACATATATGTATATGATAATATGTATATGTATAACATATATAATGTTTTGAAAGAATATAGTCACCAGACTATAAGATGATTATATTTGCTACTAGCTGGCTATCTATACCCTCTGTGGCCACTGTGAATAGAAAGACATTATAATTAATAGAATTTTGTAGATGTAGTAGTGTATGACTTCCAAAGACGAATCGTAAGACATATTATGGGCTACTACTTTGTGCCTTGGGATCATTAATTCTCAAGGGATGTCATCATTCATGCCAGAAGTACCCTCAAGCAGGTCTCTGCAGTAGAGCACTAACCCAGGAACTTAGAAGCAGGTCTTATAGACTTTATTAATCTGAAATCTGGCTAGTAGAGCCACATTGGCCACAAAATAGTCCTTACTCAGTTGAATTAAAATGATCACTATAATCAATCTAACATTTTGGATAAAATTGTTGGATGTGTAATCAGTCAAAGAGACTGATGGCCCTTGATGCTGCTTGTCCATCGAGCCACTGGAGCCAGCCCTCCGCAGTAAAATGCGATGACACCTTCAATAGTGTTTTTAAAGTTTTAAATGTATCTATACTGAATTATAGTCTTTGGGTCTAAATGTTTCTTGCATAGATTTTTTTCTACATAAAGCTGTCTGATTCTTATGCCAAAAGAAACAGAAATCTTTATCTTTATGCTTTCTATGTTTGCTTTAATTATGTTATTTAACACTGAGAAAAGCTGTCAAAGAACTTGGGGGAAAACTCATAAAGTAAAACACAGTAAGTACTTGAGCATAATAGATGGTCTTAAAATGTGGTACCAAATACATAGTAACAGGTAGCACATTCTATTGTTCCTGGATGCTGGACATGAGAAGTTTTACTTGAAGGCTTTTGCCTCATTCTATCACTTAGATTGAAAACATCTTCCTAATCAGACTCATTATATCAGAATTAGCGTTTCTTTTCTCATTTTTGCCATTTCTTTCTTCAGCCTGTGACCTGTTTTTGCTTAACAAATCACTGTGTTACCCTACATCAAAACCTTAAAATAGCAATTATTAGTATACATGATAAGCTGAACAGGTAATGTTTATAAAAGCTAAAATTCTAGCATCATGATAAACTGTCTTAGGTCCAGCTGTTGCATCATTTTTGATCTAGAAACAGAGACAGTCTGTACCTAGGCCACCATTGAACACAACTATCTTGCTATACAAAACTCATTGTTTGGAAATCAGAGGTGCAGTTTCATATGTATACAAGTACTTATTTCTTCAAAAAGAAAAGAAGAGAAAAGGAAAGGAAAGGAAATTAAAGAAAAGGAAAAGAAAAGAAAAGAAAAGACAAGGAAAGAAAAGAAAAAGACAACTATTTGAAAATAATTCTTTCCCATACATGACTCTTTGAATATAGACGGGGTAACACAGGAAATGGTCAGAAGTCAAAAGTCATCATAAAATGTAGTTGAAGGGGCAACATCTAAAATAGGTTCCTATGAATTAAAAATTTGGAATGTGGGACTGGAGTTCGGAGATATAGAGTACTTACTGTTTTTGCAGAGGATCCAGTTTCAATTCCCAGCACCCACATGACAGCTCAAACCATCCATAACTCCAGCTTCAGATGACCCAACACTTTTGTGTGCTGCACAGTCACCAGACAGATATATGGCACACATATATACATGCAGGTAAAATACTCATACAGTAAATGAATCTTGAAAATGGAATGTACCACAATCGAGTGTATAGCCTGCTAAATCACAGCTTTAAGATATTTTAAACATAGAATTTGAAGCAAGCACGTGCTGGGCTCTTCATATTGCTAACTGCAGTGGAAAACCACTGCTTTACTGAAACTCCATCCCATTAGTTCAGATTCAGTGTTGATAAGTGAATGAATGTCTGGAAGTCATTGATTTGCTGACTTAAAGTTGATGCATATAATCCAAATAAAGCTGGAGTTGAAGCAGAAATTATTTTAGTCACAAGATTATTTGTGCTGCAAGATGCCCCAAATGCATGACGCTGAGAGCCCTTGCCCTTCACTTCAGATTTTTAAAGGAGAATGTGATCCTGAGTTCAGTTTGTGAATCACGAAGCTGTTCTTGTACAAGCTGTGCATGTAGCATGCTTTGAAAAGGGTTTGCTCTCAAGTTCCTATGCCTGAAAGAAAGGCAATGATAGCTACTTGCCTCTGAGAGCTTTGGCACTGTTTCATGTTGTTCTTTCCAGAACCTTCTATTCAGTTCAGACTTCGCTGGGAAATAGGTAGTCTTAAGTTACTGCTGCAGAGTCCTTTCATGTGTTCTGTCAAGATAGCTGGCAGTGGCCTTTAAAATAAGACAGCTATTGTAAAATCCACAGAGAAGCAAATTAACTTTCATCACTGCAATTTTTCCAAGATGTCAATTAACAGTTTCAACAACAAAAAATTTTTCTTCTGACCTAGTAGTAATTCTTTTAATCAGAACAATGAAAACATAAACTTCAGGTGTCTTGTTGATTACACAAACTTCACTAGCCACCAATGGGTCTTCAGAGGCTAATACAAACAAAAGTACCCCCCCCAGGAGCTTGCTGCCCACTCAGGCGCCAATTATTTCATGAATCTTCAACTGTCCTTCACCAGCTAGCTAAAGACCATCTGAGGGAGGCAGCTGTCCAGATGTTTCCTTTCCACTCTGCTATGTACAATTTTGCTATCTTCAATTGAGTTTCTTTTGATGCCCCAGTGTAGGGGAATGACACTGCTGTGAGGTGGGAGTGGGTAGGTGGGTGGGTGAGCACCCTCACAGAAGCAGGGTGAGGGAGGAGGGGATGGGGGTTTGCGGAGAGGAAACCGGGAAAGGGGATAACATTTGAAATGTAAATAAATAAAATATATAAGTTAAAGAAAACTCGCGGAGGTCAGGGCCAGGCGATTACACAGGGAAGAAAGTCATGAAGGGCACAGGTCCATTAGCAAGTTAGTGCAGGGAAACTGAGGCTCATAATAGTTGAGACTGGAAGTAGGTTTACAATCACCTTCCTAAGGAAAGATGAGCAGAGTTACACTCAAGCCATACCTGTATCATATCACCTGTGTTCCATAGAAATAGAACAGATTTAGCTTCCCTTTTATACATGTAGATCATGCTTATTGGTCAGGGAATAAAAGAAAGAAAAGAAAAAATTCAGCAATATTAAAATCCTCAAGCAGAAAGCCCTTGTTTTTCCTTTTTTTCTTTTTAGATTTTTTTATTGGTTATTTTATTTATTTACATTTCAGATGTTATCTCCTTTCCCCATCCTCCCAGAAACACTCATTCCCCCTCTTCCTGCTTCTATGAGGCTGTGTTCCCAGCCACCCACCCACTCCTGCCTCCTCACCCTGGAATTCCCCCACACTGGGGCATCCAAGCTTCATAGGACCAAGGGCCTCTTCTCTCACTCATGCCCAACAAGGCCATCCTCCACTACATACTTGTGTTTTCAACAGGTACTCTTTTGAATTTGAAAGATACAGATTGGGGAGGACATGAACTAAGATGAATATCAGCTATGCTTAATAACCACAGTGACTTTTAAACTTTTGAACACTGTTGATTCTAAGAACTTCCTTTCTTGTCAGTGGAGCTTCTCATGGCTGTGATATTAAACCAATATATTGCCTTTTTTTTTAAAGCCCCTGTTTACTTGTTTATTAATAGTGACTCTGCATCCTTCCAAGAATTAAATTTCTAAGCAAAACACAAACAAAATATCAAAACCCAGATCAGCATCTGTTAAATAGCTTGGCACTGCTACTGATAGGAACAGCCCCAGCTTCAGTTGGAACCTCACAACTCCATGTGGCCCTACAGGTTACATCCTTTTACAATTTCTATTTTCTAGAACAAGAATTCCAAACTGCATCCTTAACCTGTTCTTATCCCCCATCTGGTCTTATCCCCCATCCCCTCAGCTTCTGGTCTTTATAATTGCCATTTCTGATCTATGTGTGGTATAGTACATATGCAACATTAGCCTTTTTCCCCCTTTCTAAGCAATGGGTTTTCTGTGGAGACTGACCCAGTATAGAAATAAGAGCACAGAGGTAAGCTTACCTTCCTTCTCTCCAGGCTGAGGGGGGAGGGGTTTCCTCATTCAAATCCTAGAATGCTTGAAGTCTGCTGGATGTTTAGAAGTCTACTCACACCTGGGTTCAGTTATGTCCACTCTCTTTAAACTTTTAAATCAATATTTATTTTTATGTATACAGTTGCTTAACCTGCATATTTATCTGTGCATGACATGCCGTTAGGCCTTACAGAGTCCAGAAGAGGGATTCAGATCCCTTGGTACTGGAGTTAGCAGAGGGTTGTAAGCCACCATGTAGATGCTTGGAATAAACTGTGTCATCTGGAAGAACAGCCAGTGGTCTTAAATGCTGAGGCATTTCTGAGGCCCCTCTTTTTCATTTTTAATTTTTCTGATATTCTTTTTTTCAGACGTATCAAAATATGCTTATCTTTTTGCTAAATGTAATACATACAGAAGAAGTCATGCAGCAGCACATGCATACACATAAACCCCTAAACTGTTCTTGAATCAACCTTTTCCCCATCAGTCATAGTTATCACACTTGAAAAGCTAAACCCTGTATAATTTAACTACTTACATATATTGAATTACCCTAAAAGTTAGTGTCTTACAGAAATGTACACATAGTTCTGTGAGCTGGAACTCTAAGCAAGGCTCACTGGAATCTATCTCAGAATTTATGTTGTGTTTCAGCCAAGTCTCCTGTCAACTGGGCCTTCACTAAGGCCAGAAGGTTCATTTCTGAGGAGATTCATAGTTACAGGACTTAGTCAAGGCCTATATGTTTTGGTTACTCTTCATACTCAGTTTTCAGTGTGGCCAGTTCATAAAACCACTGAAGAGTCCTCACGAAATGACTGCTGGGAACCCAAAGTGTGGAACCTAAGACATGGTATAGAAAACTGTGTGTATGTCCTAGGTTAGATACTGTTCTGTCACACTCTATTTTTCTCAGAGTGAGTTATAAGTTCAGTTTTCATTTAAAAAGGAAAGCCAAACCTCAGTCAGTCTTTTGAAAAAGGTACATTAAACCATATTCTTCTTTGCCCAACCATGGACATGCCTGTTCATTTTCCAGCACATTCCACTCTTCCCCCTTCTCCCACAATTCCATTGAGGTAACTTTGGCTAAAGCTAACTGTTGCTTTATAATTTGTGAGCCAATTGTCAGTTTTACTATTTCTGCCTTTCTCTTAGACTTGTTTCTTTTTTCCTTAATGCTGTGGGTAGTAAAATTTCAGGTAATTTTCATTTTTTTCTTACAGTACTTAAGGTATATGCACAGATGGAAATAGTTACACATAAACATAGAGGCAAAATAAATCTCTTGCCCAAGGTTCTACATCCCAGTGTCTGCAATGTGTGAATAGGTTACCTTCATGAAAACAGAGACTTGATAGACTTTACCAAGAACCTGATACCTAGGTGGGCTGATGTAGTCACAGGAGCCCTTAAAAATGGTTGAGGTCAAGATGTGATACAAGAAGTTCAAGGCATAACAGATACTACCCACCATTGTTGGCTTTGAAGACAGAGGAAAGAACATGTAAGAGGCTTGTAGAAGACGAAAAATGTTGCTAGTTGACAGTCATCTAGGAAAAGGTGCTGTCAGTGCTGCAAATACAAGGCATTGAGTCCTAACGACAGCCTTAATGAACAAAGGAAATGATCAATAGAGCTCCTGGGAAGTTGTATATCCTGCAGCCTACTAATATCTGCCTTTTGTTCGGCGTATTTTGTTTAATTGTTTTATTTATGAAGTGCAATGTGATGGTTTGTTAGAAAGATTAAAGTGAGAAAATTAGCATAGCCAATTCACATTTGTATTTTTTTGGTGATAAGAGCATTTTAAATGTACTCTCTTAGAAAAAAAATAAGCACATTAAACAGTATTAACCATAGTAACTATACTTGTTTCTCTGAGTTTTCTTTTTGTTTTTTATGTCCTGTAATATTCATTAGTTATCAAGTCCCCTCCCATCCAGAAAAATTGATAATCATGATTTTACTCTTGTTTTAATATTCAGGTAAGCATAGTATAGTTTTTTTTGTCCTTGATTGATTTCATTTAATATAGTGCCACCCAGGTTCATCTATTTTGTTGCAAGCATTCCTTCTTTGTAACTATTCAGTAGTGTTCCTAATTTCTTGTGCACATGAACTTGTGTGTGTGTGTGTGTGTGTGTGTGTGTGTGTGAGAGAGAGAGAGAGAGAGAGAGAGAGAGAGAGAGAGAGAGAGGAGGGAAAATGTGGGGAGGGGGGAGAGGGTGAAGAGAGTGAGAGATTTCCTGTGGCTACATTCGTTAGTTCTTCATTCTTTGTTGAATTCTTTCTTCAATCCATTATCTTGACTATTGTAAATAACACAAGATAATCCATTATCTTGACTATTGTAAATAACACAGGAGTTATCTCTTGGCATAATGACTCATGGCCCTCAAATATATCCACAGTAATAGGATTCCTATGTAATATGAAAATTTTGTTTTTAATTTATAAAGCAGCCTTTCCGTCATTTTCTACAATCGCTGTAGAAATTTATGTTCCCACCAACAGTGTGTAAGAGTTCTTTTTTCTCCATGTCTTGGACAAACATACTATATTTCATATCCTTAATGAAAGCCAATCTAACAAGTTTCTATTATTTTAGTCTTCTTAGACTAGCGTCATATTTCTAACTGTGGAACTAGAAGGTAATTAACTGGTGCTGTGTTAGCTTTGATTTACTTTCATTCATGTTGGCAGTAATAGAAAACTAGAGCCTGGTGTGCTACTATGCCTGCAATCCTAGCACAGGGGAGGTAAATGGGCAAGCATCTAGACATCAAGGTTATCCTCAGCTACAATAGTGAGCATGAGGCAAGCCTGTGATACTTTGTATGTGTACTTTGCTAACATTCTCTTGGATTCTATTATATCCTGGGATATAAAGTCATTCTTTCTTTCCCTTTGATGCTGCAATTGTGGGCATATATGTCACATTCAGTGTGGTCAAAGCACATTTGAAAGAAAGTGTTTTAGTGCACAGAAGCATTGCTAATGTAGTAGGAGGCCAGAGTCCTCATTTCCTTATTCTATGTTCATGTATATATACAGAAATTCTTTTCAGTACACCAAAGTCAAGACATCATTTTTTGCTCTCAATACTTATCTGATTTTACTGAAGTGTTTTATGTACTTTATGGTAGAAATACAGCTTGTTTCCAGTGATGACCATCTCCAGGGGCCTTTTACTAACTTGTGTGCTATGTCCTCATGGGCTTTCACGTTTGCCCTAATGTGCCTTTACTGCTTTGCTTCTGACTTCTTTATGTTATCACTTTGTCTATCTATTTGTATATTGTCATTCTGGTCCTTTAATCGCAAACTTTTATAATAGCAGTTGTCACTATACAGGTGTAGACCCCCTGCTCTGTTATCCAATTATCATTACTATGATTCTTACTCTTCCTTTCAAGTTTTGAAATTGGTTTTCATGTTCCTGTTGGTATTTTGATTGGGTTGTATTGAGTTTACAGATTAATCATGAGAGAACTGACAGTTTTGCCATATTGAAATTTCCCATCCATGAACTTGGTTCGTTTCTTCAATTACTGATGTCCCTTTTTATGACTTTTGATACTCAATTATAATTTGTATCTCTTTGTGCAAGCTCTATGAATATTTTACATGGTATCTTAAAAAAATATTTTGTGTTCAGAGCATGAGTTTCCAGGTCCTAGATGTTTCTCATAAGAATTTTATCCTAGCCTTATTCCCCATCTTTGCTCTTAACTCTAACAAGGTATTCTGTGTATCTTATGTTGATAATTATAAGATTCATAGAATATACAAATGATGGATATGTTATTTGTTTACAATTTGTATCTAAAACTTTCCTCTTTTTTTCAAACAGTCATTTTAGGACTTCTTATGCAATATTAAAATGAATGTACCTAGTGTCTTAGTTTTGTGGCAGACTTCGTATCCATGTTATGTTCACTGATCTAGTACTTTCAAGAATGTTATTTGTTCTCTCAGGTTTTAACATTTTAAAAAATTATTATTAGTTTGTAAATATTGTTTTTTAATGAATAAGATATTTTATTAAATAATATATATTTATATTGAAAATTATTATTCTTTTAAAAATCATTAGAGAGAAAATTACATTGATACATTTTTCTAATGAAAAGGCTTTTAGGTTCTTGAAATAAGCCTAAGTTTCATAGGAACATTTTGATCTATGTGTATAAATATCTCTTTGTGATTACTTGGACTCCTTGGGCTGAAGACTGTAAGGTGTGTTACTCAGAAGTAATTTGTACTATCATCATTAAATTTGCATATGCCCATCCCATTCTTGGTTTTCTTTAATTTATTTTCTCTAGTTATGGATTTTATTCCTTTTTTCATTTTTCATGTATATTATATGTACTATCTGTATTATCACCATAGGAATTATATTTAGAAAAATAAAATCCAGATAAACAACACATGTGTCCTAAAAGGAGATATAAAAAGCTGATTGTTTTTCTAGTTTTAATTCTGTGATTGAATTTTCACTATAATACCACTTAGGAAAAATATTCTTTGCTGTCTGAAAGAAGAGCTAAAATAAGAAAACTGAAAGAAAATGAAAACGGAGGAGAGAAGGAAGAAAAAAGAAAGGAAAGAAGAGAGGAAAGGTGGGGGAGAGATACGACACTTGATATTTTATTTTTAAATAATCGTTACTCATTTCATGGACTATTGGCAATTCTAAAGTCTGCACCTTCCTATCTGCCAACCTGCCTGGGAGTTCTCCTGGTCTTTAGCCCTGGACTGGTATGCTTCCTTTCACTGTAATGGAGGCATCTGTTTTCCTGGATTCTTGCTTCATACATGCTTCAAATTGCCATGCTTTCTTGGTGAGTTCCTGATTATATTATTACAAAATGCTCTATTTTGTCTCCTATAATAGCTTTTAACATCAAGTTTGTGGTTTTTTACTACTTGAGTAAGCTGTTCACTTTTTTATGGTCTGTATCTATCGTTAGAGCTAAAGTTAGTGAACAGTATGTGTCCTTTTGAACAGTATGTAAGTTGTTTTATGATTTTTATTTTTAATTTCCCTTTTAAAATGCACTTTGCAGGTAGTTCTTTGGATAGGAAGTTTTATTAACTTAACTTGAGAGACACTACTGCTCGAAAGGGATTTACATCTGACAGTATGTTTTCTGCATGTCCTACATCTTTTCTTGATCTTTGCTCCCCATCCCCTTCTTGGTTTTCTTTATTTTCTCTAGTTATGGATTTTATTCTTTTTTTCATTTTTCTTGTATATTATATATACCAAGTCTGTATTATTGCCTTAAGAATTATGTTTAGAAAAATAAAATCCAGATAAAAAACACATGAATCCTGAAAGAAGATATAAACGGCTGATTGTTTTTCTAGTTTTAATTCATTGATTTTTCACTGTATTACCACTTAGTAAAAATATTATCTCATAGTTTTTCTAAAGTGTGGTCTCAATGAATTCTCCACCCAGCAGTTTAAATGGGGAAATTGAAGTATCAAATGGCTACCTCTGTACCTGGAATTTCAGGTCCCAACCTATTTAGGTTATTAGCAGAATTAAATTAATTGTGACTCAAAGACTAAACATCAATGCCCTTTTTTTTCTGACCACTGTGAAGAATTACTTTCAGCTATGAGCAGCCACACTCACATCCCAGTCCCAGTGGGGATGGCCTCCTCACAGTATCCCAGTGGGGATGGCTTCCTCACAACATCCCTGTATACTCCCTGAAAGTTGGTAGGGCAATCTCTTCCTTTTAGATAGAGTTATGTTAAGGGATTATATGATAAGGTCAGACATAGGCCCTGGATAATCTTTTTTTTTTTAATTAATCCAAGAGTGAACTCTATGAGACCATAATTATATTGCCAAAATCATTCCTAGTTGTTCTGTAATATAATCTAATTAAAGAGTGATGCCATATTATGTCTCCAAATGCCAATCTGAAACAAGGGGTTCAGATATCAACCAAAGAACATACATAAGCTGGACCTAAGTCCTCCATACAAATATACCAGATGAGCAGCTCAGTCTTCATGTCAGTTCCCCAACAACTGTAGTTGAGGCTAGCCCTAAAACTGTTGCCTTTCAGTAAAATATGCTACTCTAACCGGGCTACCTTGTCTGGCCTCAGTGGGAGAAGATTTGCTTAGCCCTGTAGAAACTTGATGTGCCAGAGTGATTGGGACACCTGGGGAGCACTACCTTCTCAGAAGAGAAAGGGAGGGGGCATGGGGGAGGAACTGTGTAAGGGGGGGACCAGGAGGAAGGGCAGCAATTGGGATGAAAAGTGAATTTTAAAAAAGATATTGAATTTGCTACATTATGTAAAAAATAACTAAATATTGTCAACTATTCAAGTAAAAAAGCAATCAACAAATCAAAGTGTAAGTGAACAACATCCATCTCCATATGGAAGTGAATGGTGTTTATTGTATGCAGAAAGAGTGATATGATGTTTGTTCTTTATAGTTGGATGGGTATAATGTTTGTTGTATACAGACTGAGGTGAATAATATTTGCTGACTAGAGATGGTAGGGTATGATGTTTGTTATCTACAGCTGGAGGTATATGTCATTTTCTGAATTCAATTCTTTTTAACTTTTCTATGATTACATATAATTTCAATAAATAAAATACTTAATGACTCTGTATCCCATTTGTATTTGGGTTATTTGGTTTTCTGGAGTCTAACTTCTTGAGTTAATTGTATATTTTGGGTATTAGCCCTCTATCAGATGTAGGGTTGGTTTACTTTCCTGTCTAAAGAAAATTCAGGGACAAAAAAAAATGGAGCAGAGACTGAAAGAAAGGCCATCCAGAGACCACCCCACCTTGGGCTTCATCTTGTCAGCAGACACCAAACCCTGACACCATTGCTGATGCCAAGAAGTATTTACTGACAGAAGCCTGATATAGCTTTCCTCTAAGAGGGTCTGCTAGTACCTGACTAGGACATGCAGATACTCACAGACAACCATTGGACTGAGCCCAGAGATCTCAATGGACGAGTTATGGGAAGGAGCTGAAAGAGATTGGAACCCCATAGGAAGAATAACAGTATCAACTAACTGAACCACCCAGAGCTCCCAGGGATGAAACCACCAACTAAAGAGTATACATGGGCTGGTCCATGGCTCTTGGCTACATATGTAGCCGAGGACTACCTTATCTGGCATCAATAGGAGGGGAGGCGCTTGGTCCTGTAGAGGTTTGTTGCCCCAGGGAAGAGAAATGATAGAGGGGCGAAGTGAAAGTGGGTAGGTGGGTGGGTAGGGGAACACTCTATTAGAGACAAAGTGGAGGGTGTGGGGTGGGGGATTTGCAGAGGAGAGACTGAGAAGGGGGACAATATTTAAAGGTAAAACAATAAAATAAAATATAATAAAATAAAATACTCTGTAAAATATACTTAATGGAATGGAAAGAAAAACAAGAATTCAGAGCAATAAAAAAGTGTTGTAAATATGTTAATTTTTAGAATTCTGCCAAATATAGAAACTTGGTAATGTTTTTTACATGAAGAATATGGTGGTGTAAATCAAATAGATGGGAGTGGGATGGGGTGTAAAAATCTACTGAAAAAATGGAAAACAAGAGAAGGCAGCCGCAGTTTAAAATAAAGGGAACATACACAATAAAACAGTGTGATCTTTTGAACATGTGTAACAGACTGAGTATTGCAGTCCATATATGTCTTTACTTGATTGTTGGTTGGTTCCATGGACAGAGTCAAGTCCTTATGCATGAGGGTTAAGTGTTCCACCACTGTGCTACATTAAAAAAAAAAATTAGTACCAACCTTGACTTAAGAAGGAATGTTTGATCAATTTCTACTTTTAATTCCATTTTAGTAGAAAGTACATATTCAACTAAAAAATTAACAACACCATGAAGATATGTTTAGACCCTGAATCTACCCTGAAGTATCAATTCCAACTTGAGATGGCAGAGTTCACAAACAGCTTTATTATTCTTTTGTTTTAAATATTTTTTTTTATCCCAAGAGTTAACTACTACACAAGCCAGCTAGGAAAAGTATCACAATGTCAGACAACAATTAAGATTTTTGGTGAGAAGTCAGTTTCTAATATGAGTGGCCCAGTATGCTTCCATCCTTCTGTAGGATAGCTGCCTTTTTTATAACCTAAGAAGTTTAATTGTTGAGAAAAGATAGGTGCCAAAAGACATCAAGTTATATGAACATGCAGGTGCTCCCTACAGTTGCTCTCAGGCACACAAAAAGCTAGTCTGTCCATGGATTTCTACTCTAGTCTGCACACATTGTATTAAGCTGTCATTCACAGCCACAGCAGGAGCATCAGGCTCTCTTGGAAGAACATAGATGACAGCACCTCTCAGGCAGCAGGCAGCTCTCAGAAAGAAATCATCATATCACAACAGATCTTTCTTTTGATGTGTTCTCTATTTCTAGATCCATCCTACAATGACAAATTAAGACATTTGTGCAGTGAACTCTGACACTGGTGTGTATTTCATTTCTTCATTTCTGGTCTTATGTTATTTTTCAGTTATTTTTTTTTTCTGGGCTGGATTTTGAATAATAATCTCAAATTTTCTTCTGAATCAACTTAGCAACAGTAGTCTCAGAAAAGAAACTCCTACATTTCCTAGATAAGATAATTTTCTTTCCTATGGAGAGGAGGGTTAGGCATGAAGCTACCCTCCAAGAAGAGCAGGTATAGGAAATCAATACATTGAATACCTATTTTGAAACTTCTTTATTGTAAACCAATCCTTGAAACACGATAGCATTCAACAGAAGCTACAGCTTGATGGTGAACAATCAACTACCTATTTTTTTCTTCTGTGTCCATGAGTGTGCTTTGCCCGGCTAATTTTTCTGTATTTGGTAGCCAACTGTGAATCTCTCCAAACACCAGGAAGAAAATAGTGCTCAAGCAAGATGTATTGCAAGGGTTTCTTTTTTCTTTGAATGCAATTTGTAATTTGGTATGAATTATGCATACCCCTTTCTAGTATCCTGCTATTTTGTGTATTTAATGCAAATTGACTTCTGTGCCAAATGTAACACAATGCATAGAAATTTGCTTCTTTCATTTTTAAAATCCTCACTGTAGATTTCCATCTCGAAAAGTATGTTTGTTTCATTCATCAAGTATGTTTCTTGTTCCTGTTTTATTTCTAGGATTTTGTTTGGCTCAGAAACATTAAATTGAATAGAATCAACAAAATCTGTGCCTTCAAAGGAAATGTAACAGTTCTTCTGAAATAGTCACTATATATCTATCAACTGTGCTCCTGGTGTTCTGGCAGCATTTGGTGAACAAGCATTAGTTGATTCTGGTCATCAAGCAATTACTAGAGTCAAATACATGTCAGAAGCCATATTGAAATTTCATAAATACATTAAGCACAAAAACTGGCTGGTATTCTGGAGGCTGATAGAATAGGATTGTGAGTTCAAAGCCAGCCTGAGCTATGTAAACCCAAACTTCAAGAACTTGGGAGGGAACTCAGTGGTATAGTGTTTGCTTGACATAACCCAAAGATAAAGAACTTTAAGACCATTGAAATAGAGTAATATAGCAAGGGTTCTTACATTTCCTATTCATGACCCTTTCATCAAAGACACTGTTATACACCCCAAATATGTAAATAGAATGACATGTATGCAGTTAAACTTACTGCTAAAAAATAATGCAAAATATATATTAAAACAATTTTGTCAGTCTTAAAGTTTTAGTATCTATTATAAGTGAAACAAATCTGCATACTATTGAGCTGAAGTGCTCAGTTGTTTTACATGAAGAAATAAAATTTGGCTGAATATTTGATACTCTATGCCTCAGAGCATCTTTGATGTTTTACAGAATGGATCATTATTTTGATTTTTATAATAATAAATGCTGAGAAGATTTTTGTGCTGATGTATACTAAATAAGTTAGGTTTAGGGCTATTTTAAAAGTTGGAACTTTTGTGTAATTCCAAGCTGCAATTCTTTCTATGAATTTTAAAATGAAATTCAAGTTAACAACTCAGATACACCTTTGAAAACCAAATATTCTACACAATACAATTCAGAGTAGAAACTGGTTTGTACAGTTAAAAACACTGCAGTTCATATTCCACAATAGACTCAATTCTGAGGTCAGGGGTTTTAGGCAGTGTTCATTGGTGCTATCTGCTGTGGTGGCATGCACAGTATGAAATGTGCATGTTGTATATCCAGCATGAAGGCTGCAATGAAATCATACAATGCAACATGGGTGGGCACTACCAGACACACACCAGATTTGTTACACATTTGATTTTGAATTAGTTGTTGGTCACTTGCACACTCAGAAACCCCATTGTTGCCAGATTATTTTTAGAGGTTTCACATTCAGTTCTGTGATCACATGAGGGTAATGACCCACATTTCAAGAAACTGTACAATTGAATGGGAAAAATAATGAAATTCAGGAGCTATTTAGGACAACATCAATCAAAAAGTACTTAACAAGATAGGTTTACAGAACAAGTTCTTTTGATAAAGAATTTCAATTTTATAATAAAGATGAAAATATTCTTAATAACAATATTTATGAGTTATTCAAAGCACAGAAACAACAGGATACACAAAAACAAGCAAACACACACACATTTACTCACAAACACACACGTATGCACACATACATGCACTCACATACACATGAACAAATATTGAAACAGTGATGCACACATCTTCAAAATATTGCAAATTAGCATAAAAGAAAATCCTTGAGTACAATTATAATCAATGTGATAATTCAGAAAATGCAATATGTAAACTGGAGAGCTATTAAAAATAAAAAGCATATGTGCATTCACCTAGCTTCCTCTACCAATCCATCTATCTATCTATTAATCAATATTCTGTCTGTTGGTGACCTATACTCTTTCTGTAACTTTAACTATGGAGAATATAGACAAGATTGTTCTGGGAGACTTTCCCAGGAAAACACTTTTGGGAAGACCTAAGCTACAGATCACAGTATGGACCTGTTTAAAGCACCCAGTACATTGAAACCTCCCAAGTTACTCTTTGCATCTACTACTGAGTCAAATTCACTATTCACAAACAACATCAACTTTGTCAATAATGAGATGTAAAAACCCATACATCTCTATCCCTATATACTTAGGAATAATTTTTCTAAACCTCCCGGCTTTTTTTCTACTGTTATCAGGACATCTAAGTTACAGCTCTTAGCCTCAGAGCAACACTGCATGATCAGGACATCTGAGTTACAGCTCTTAGCCTCAGAGCAACACTGCAGGAAGAAGGGATCGTAGACAATAAGTGCTTGTGTTTGAAATTCCTGTAGTTTAAAGTATAAAGCCACTCCCAGAGACCCGTGGCTTAAAACAATTATTTTGTGCTAGCAAGTCTATGAGATATCCTGTGATTCAGCTGGTAGAGAGGCTAGAAATGAGGAGCTTTGACCAGTTGGATCATCTATTCCCCTGGGCTTATCATCTTTCAGCCTGGAAGTCAGAACTAGAAATCTATGTGATTTCTATTGTGATTTCTATTGTGATGCCTTTACTGGTAAAGTATACCAACTCATTTTCAATGGGCAGATGAACTGCTTTGCTCTCATCACCACCCCCCTTTCATACAAGATCTTGGTATGTAACTGTGAGAGTTCCAGGGTAGACCAGAGTAGCCTCAGACCTGTTTCAATACTTCTGCTTCAGCCCCATGAGTGCTGAGATTATGAGTGGCAACCATGATGCTGGGCACTGTTCCCCACATTATGCGAGTCCTTAAATGTATCATATTGCAAAAGTATGTGGGTGCACAGAGAAAGAGTAACAGTGACTATTTGGGGTAGGGTATGGTGCTCCTTACCATTTTCCAGCTTGTGAGAATCTAAATGCATTCTGTGCTTACCAGATGATCAGGCAATTTAAAAAGAGGTTTTGGCATTTTATAGGACACCCCTTTATTTTATCCTACAAAAGTTTCTGCTTTTCTTCAAGTCTCTATTCACTACCTATGCTAATGTTCTACTTTGACAAATTCTCTTTCAACACTGATCTTTTATTTTTTTTCCATTCTATTTTCTTTAGTGTTCCCAAGCTGCAGGCCAGTCATATTCATTAATTGGACCATGGAGCAGTTATTAGGAACATTATGGTATATATAATTTGATTCTCTAGTTTTCTGATGGCTATAGAAAAGAAAATGTGTACATTGTCAAAGAAATTGAGAGGAAAGGCAGGAGAAAGTCTTAAGTATGAAGACTGCAAGAAATAGCATCCTTGCCACCCAGTGGAAGTTTCTTGAAACTGCATTACTAAAAAAATACTGAACACATTGCTCTTTGTATAATCTGTGCTGGGTATCAAGGCAGTCACACTGAATTGCGTGGCTAGATCCAGTCTATAGTATTGTGTCACACTGAAGTGTGCCATCATTCCCACCTCTATAGGGATATGATGATCTCTGAGCCTCATCTCAGAATCAGGATTATAATAGCTAGCAGAATCCCTTGAATTCATCCAACTTAACTCCGAAATCTTTCAGTCTTTAGCTTTCTAAGACTGTGTTGCTTTGAAGCCCAGGCTGATCACTCACGAATGGTCCTCTGTCTCAGCCTTCCTAATCCTACAGATAGAGACACATATGTTATCATATTTACCTACATACATTTTTAAAAAATATTTATTGTACATATAGGAAAGTACGCAGACCATGATGCCAGAGCTGTTTCTTTACAAATAAGAATACACCAGGTAAGCAGAACAAGATTGAGACAATCACTGGCCCCCTAGAGGCTTTCTTTAGGTACTGCTCTAGTCAGGGCCATCTTATAATTTATACCGGCTGCCAACATTATTGCTGAATGCTGCCTCCTTGGATAATGTTCTAAGTGCAATTCTACCATTCTCTTCTACATCTACTTTACCATACTGAGTAGCTTATATGTGCAATGTGTTCTTCTATAATCCTTTACATAATAAATTGTCATCACTAACAGTAACCCAATACATGAATAGATCACATTAATTTACATCTTCAGTTCATCTTCACTTGGGTTATTTGTACTTTTTTGGTCAAATTACATTGCCTGTTGTGAACATTCTAGTGCTCATCTTTTGGTACTCACATGCTTGAATTCCTGATTTGTATCTATGAAGGAGTGCTGTTACTGAGACAATTGCATGTGTATGTTAAGTTTTAGTGATTTCTTGTCAACAGTTTTCCAGAGTGGTTATATTAATTTATATTTCCACTTTGTTATTATTTTCTTAGTAAATTATTTTTAATTATTTCTTATTTATGAGAATATAATTACACCATTTCCCTTCCCTTTCCCCTTTCCAAAGCCTCCCATATAACTCTCTATGCTCTCTTTCAAATTAATGCCCTCATTTTTTAAATTAATTTTGTTACATACATATATTCATATGTATATCCATATATAGTCTGTATATTGTTACTTGTGTGTGTGTTTTCAGGTTGACCATATGGTGTTGGTTAATCAATTGGTGTGGCCTTTTCCTCTCCTGTTATCAGCTTTCCTTAATTGCCTATAATTTTTTGTGTAGGGTTGAGGCCTCCTGAGAGTTTCTCTATACACTTCAGATAGCTATTGTAATTAGTAATTTTAGATGTATAGGAGTTTCTAAGAAATGTACGAAGAAGTCTTGGGCAAACTAAAAGTGAAGTGAGCTAGGAGACACTTTGGCTAACAACATATAAGTGTATAACTTAAGCACGGGTCTTCTGTTGACACATACACAGTTGTAACTTGCTGTCTTTAACATTGCCTTACAGGTTTCAAATTCCCTTAGTTTTCACGAATGCAGTTACTATGACCTCTCAGTAATATTTGAAAAGATGTGATTAAATACTCTAGCAAAAGCCACTTAAGGGAAAGAGTGTTTATTTTTGCTTATAGTTCCAGTTTACAGCCTATAACAGCAAGAGTCAAGGTGCTGGAAGTGTGAAGCAAATTGCTATATCATAAGAAAGTATTAAATGTAAATATTGATAGCGCTCAGTTTGCTTTCTCTACTCTTCTACAGTTCAGGGTCCCCTGCCTAGGAGATGGTACCAGCCACAAGTGGACTTCTCAATTAATTTAAAGTAATTAAGATAAACTCCCCACAGATATGCCCACCTTTTTGGTGATTCTAACTTCTGGCAACTTAAAAGTTTTAGCACTACATATCACACTCATGTTTTTTCAATAGTCATAGCATTATCCCATCTGGGGATCCTAGGCAATGTTTTAATCTGTCTAGCATAGGAGTGGGATGTGATATATAAAAAGACAATACAAATTTTCAAAGGAATCAAGATGAGAAGCTGCAGAACTTAGATTAGCACTAAAACCTGTCTACATTTCAGTCTCCCACAGTGATAATTGCTTTATAAGGCTATTGTCTTCATTGTTTCTTTTATTTTACCTCACACATTAATTTATTTTCTGATAAAAAAACTACAATAGTTACTTCCTGAAAGATCAGGATGTGCATTGTCAGTTCTATTCCCATGGCTGATACCTTCCTGGGTGACTGTCTGTATTCACAGATACCTGAATAACTTTTCTGGACTACTATCCTTCATATGTGGACTCTCTGTACATAATAGGGAAGCTATCTCTCACTCCTTGGCCTCAAATGCTCCAAGAGAAAAAAATGCCTTTGCTTACTAGAATAAAGGTCATGCCTTCCTCGATTATAGCAGTTCTCAAAGCATGAGAGTTTCCTAATGGTTAAATCCATATTAAGTTTAATTACAGATAGATGAGCATGCAACATTCAATCCATGCCCCAGTGATTTATGGAATACAAACGTGCTAGAATATTGCACTTTAAAGCCAAAGAAGATCAAGAGACCTGGTTAATCACAAGGACAACCTTAGTGCAAAAGCCATTCCTAAGCATTAGCTCGGCAGTTAAGATTAGCATGGGATAGCACACTCCTCTATTTGTTACCCATCAGCAAACACAGAAAAATGAGAGCTAGATTATAGCTCTTCAGTGTGTCTTTAAAAAATGAATAAATGAAAAGGCACAGAGGCTGAACAGGAAGTCAGGGTCGTACAGCCAGCTAAATTGCTGACTTGTTGGACACAGTCCTTCTCAATTTAATCCATTGTGACAATAGGCACCACAAGAAATAAACAGATAGGACACTAATTCCATCATCTTAAACTTTAGCACATATCAAAATCATAGGCAGCTTGTTAAAAGATAGATAACTGTGCCCTAGCCTAGAACATCTGAGGAGCAGACTAGGCTCCCCGGACACCCTGAGGATTTGCATATCTAATGCAGTCCCAGTTGAGAAGGCTGATGCTGACAGCCTGTGGTCTGTCATTTTGAAAACTACTGCACTGATAGAGGACGTTTATTCTAAACTGGATCTCTATTGATACTCTGTAAGGAGCCTGGGCTATGCCCGCTGGCAGACACAGCATATGTTTTTGTTCGAAGCACACAGCTTAATTTTTAGGCTTGGTAAAAGAATGTTAGAATGTCAAAGAATTAGCTCAAAAGCAAGGCTGCTGTGATCAGATTTGCAAAGATCACAAAGAAATGCAGGCAATAAATCTGACTCAGTGTCAGGAATTCAGGGTTTGGACAGCATCAAATTTAGGAATCTTAAGTCATGTCCTTCCAATAAGTTTCCTTTTTACCTTTTGAAAACTGAGTGGAGAGCTTTGCCATTGTGGGTACATGCTGTACAGCCAGGAACTAAGGCAAAGGATTAAAAAGCCCTCCTGCTAGTCTTATCAGAAAATTGCATATCCATAAGATCACATCTCTTAGTGGCTTCTGATGTTTACCTTGGCCACAACTTTAGAAGTGAATGGCCATATTCTTTTCTCTGTTGTTTTCATTCATCTGTTTGGTGGCTGAGAATAAGCAGAGAAGGGATTGTTTTCCCACAATAACAGGATCACAAAACTATTGTTTATCAGAGACTCAGCTTTCCTCAGGTGCAGTTAAAGACAGCATGTCTTCCTTATATAGTCCTTAAGAACGTGTTAACGCATGTACAGCATCATGCATGCAATGCAGTGAGCTCTCAAAGAGCTCATCATGCCATCCCTCTTATGATTTCTGCTCCAAGCTTTGGTTGACTAGAGATCCTAAAATGTTTATTATGTGTGCTGCATATTCCTTTATGAAACTGATGCTGTCTGAACAGTGGTTACATATGAGGGTCAAAAGGTGTATTTTATTTTGGAAGTTAGAAAACTTAGGGAAGAAATGAGAAACAGAGAAGGGAAGAAGGGAGAAATAGAGATATAGGTAAAACAAAAGAGATAGGATAGAGATGGAGATTATACATACATATATATACATATGTATATATTATGTATACATACATATATATATATATATATATATGTATACATGATCACAACCTCTATAGACCTTTCCTAATGAGCTCATTATTTAAAAAATCAACTATTTTTAGATAAAGCAACAAGATAGATAGAGATAAATAGATAGATAGATAGATAGATAGATAGATAGATAGATAGATAGAGGAAGAGAGAAATGAGACAGAGAGAGAAGGGGATGGAAAGAGAGCGAAGAGTGGAGGAGAAAGAGAGGAGAAGAGACGAGAGGGGAGAGAGAAAAAGAGAATTGAATTTCCTAAAACAATAAAAGTTCATTGGAAAGTGTGGCAAATAGCAAACGATGGTGAAATCTATAATGGCACTGTGCCAGTGCTGACTGCTTACTTTTTGTAAGTGAATTGTGGTTGTTTTAGGTTTACACATTAGAGGAAGTAGGGAACAAGGTACACAACAAATTTGAACTGCTTTGTGTCTTTGTTGCTTTATCTAAAAAATAGTTGTTTTTTCTTTTAAATAATGAGCTAATTAATAATGGTCTATCAATCTTAATACACTTGCATCGGACAAATATATATTGTTTAAAGGTACATTTGTAGCTAGTTTCTCCCCCTGGTAATAGCTAAAGGCTACCTAGAAACAAGCTTTGGGCAGGAAATCTGTTTTTTTTTTTTTATTCCTCTGTTCTCAGTAAAGACTGCTACCCGGCTTGCCTTGTATCATGTGATGTCATCTGTCCATGGAAGGTGTTGAGTCATAATACCCAGAAAGTCCAGAAAGTTTCCCACAGTCTCCTATGCCTTCTTCTCTATGTAAGTTGAGGATGCTTAAAACCTGGAACCCTGAAACAGTCTCTGAAATTGGAAACTGTATGCCGACATGATGCCACAGTGGAAGGCTTTATATGATAGGACTGTGTTGCATGCAAAGCATTGCTAATAACAGTCTATGAAATTATCTTCAGGCCATGTGCATAGATGGATGTGACATGTAAATGATGGAACTTGGGTCCCTTATCCAAGATATCTATGTATGTAGATATCACTTTCCTCAGATCTAAAGGCGTCCCCAGTGTAAAACATGCTGCTTCTAACCATCAGAGGTAACAGGCACTCAAGCTGTGGGACACTCTAGAGCAGTGATTCTTTCTAACCCTTCCCAATCCTGAGGCTCTTTAATACAATTCCTCATTTTGTGATGACCCCCAAACATAAGATGATTTCATTGCTACTTCATAACTGTAATCTTGCTACTGTTATGAATTGTAATGCAATTATCCGGTATGCAGGATATCTAACTTGGGTCACGACCCACAGGTTGAGAACCAATGCTCTAGCAGAAGGCAAAGTAACACAGGAGGAAGAAAGGCAGAACAAGACCATGAAGCTTCCTTCTATAAGACACTTGAGTTTAGACTTGGAGAGAATACAAACTTTTTGGTTGGTAGAGACCTTCAAAAATAAAATAAATAGGCTACTTATCTAATTAATAGAAAAGTGAGGCAGCATGCTATGGAGCTTAACTAGGCAAGATTGCTTTGAACTAAGAAACATATAGCTCTAAGAGAAATCCCGAAGGGTGTATACATTTCAAATTTAAAGTTTTGTTATGGATATGTTGAAATGATACTAATAAGGATATGTACATGGTGATGCTTGTGTTTTGATTGTTTGCATTCACATCTTATCCAGAAACCATAAGCATTGAGACAACAGAGACATTGGCTGCAATATCAGAGTTTAACCGGGCACTGTTCATTTAATGCAGCATAACCACATTAAGAAAATATGGAAATAACTTCCACAGGATGAGCTTTTCATCTTTTTTTTGGGTGGGGGGCAATCCAGCTGTGAATTTGTTTGTTCCTCTTAAAGTTCAAAATATCATTTTATGCATCAGCTTTCTTTGAGTCATCAAACTAGACAGTGCTATTGTCCCACTGTGCTTATTGCCCTGTAGAGTTAAA
Organism: Grammomys surdaster; assembly: GCF_004785775.1. NCBI lineage: Eukaryota > Metazoa > Chordata > Mammalia > Rodentia > Muridae > Grammomys > Grammomys surdaster. Next base: position 10,514,642 of record NW_021604587.1, read on the forward strand.
ACGTTTGTCTGATAGAGTATAGCTGAAGCAGTTACTTGATGAACAAATGGGTATTGTCAGAACCCACAATATTTTTATTAGGTTGGAATTATTTGGAAGTATATACCATATCTTATATTCTTTAAGGCCACTGTGATGATTATGTTAATTTGACAGGACCTAGAATCACACATAAGTCAAACTCCGGGCGCAAATATAAGGCAGATTCTAGATTTGGTTAACTGAGTCAGAAGACCCACCCTTAATATGTGTACTATCATTCCATTGGCTGGGGTCCTGGACTAAATAAAAATGAGGAAGTGAGTTGAGCACCAGCACCTACCAAGCTCTCATCCCTGACTACAATGCACTGTGATCAGCTGCCTCACACTCGGCCATCATTCCTTTCCTGCCTTGATGGACTTTGTTCTGTGGCCCCAAGTAAATCCTTCTCTCCTTAAGCTGCTTTTGTTGGGTATTTTATCTAAACAAGGATAAAAGTAACTAATGTAATCAATGGCAACTTATGAAGTTGGAAAACCATCAAGTAAAATCTTACCTGGACTCAGATATATATCTCTTACAGAAACTCATGTTTTTATCCTTTCAAAACTAAAGGAATGATCTTGCTACATACATATGTAAGTGGCAGAGTGTGAACTTAACATGCTCGTGGCCTAGGGTTAGATTTCCAGAATAAAAAAAATCAAATGAAGGAAGAAAGTAAAAAATGGAGGAATGAAGAAAAGAAGGAAGGAGGAAAGGAAGAAGGAAAAAATAAAGACAGAAAGGAAGAAAGTAAGTAAACAGAAGTGCAGTGCATTAGTGATTGGCATAGGATGGCATTGGAGAAAAGCTTGAGTCTTATTTATTTATTTATTTATTTATTTATTTATTTATTTATTTATTTATTATTTCCCAAATGCTGCCCCCCCTTTCAGTGCCCCCTTGCAGAGTTTTTCCTCCATCCCCCTTTTTCTTTGCTTCTGAGAGCTCAGTTAACCCTGTATCCCCCCACCCGCACCCTGGTGCGTCAAGTCTTTCCAGGATTAGGCACATCTTCTCACTCTGAAGCTAGATATGGCAGCCCTCAGTTACATATGTGCTGGAGCATAACTCAGATTATCCCTTGTATATAAACTCCATTCTTAGTCAATGGAGTCAACATCCTAGACCTTAAACAGTGGGTTAGAATAAAGAAAAGATGTAAAAATGAATATGTAGCTTTAAGAATGAGTTAGAGTAAAACTTGAATCTATATAAATCCTGCTTTGTCAGAAGAACTGTATAGATGTTCAGCTGTAGATACCCAATAGTTTATTCTAGAAGGAATTAAGCAGCAGTGAGGTGCCTTCTTTTGAGATGCTAGCATTCAAGTCTTGCTGTGTACAGGGCTTCCTGGACTCTGTGAAAAGTAACTGGAGAACTCTACCCTTCAGTCTGCAACCACAAAGAGGAAAAGTGAAGAAACAGGCAAATAAATATGTCCTGTAACAAATGAACTAGCAACGCCTCTATTCCAATTAACCATCTTGCTGGATTAAATGACGTGACACAGAAACATGACTGAATTTCATTGTGAAGCCAACATAAAATAATAGTAAAATAACAAGCTTTGTGTGGAGCTAATGACAGGTTAGGTATTGCCGGTTTGTCTCCATCGTCATTCAGTTAGCAGTGGGCCATTGGAAGATTATGTATTATTGTATTCCTCAGCTTACTGTCTCCATTCCAGGCAAGTTCCCTTTCATCTTTGCTTTTGAATCAGGAGTAAGTTGCTTGCAGAAAAGTATCCTTTTATTTTCTTTCAAACTTAATGATGATGCTGATCACATAAAGCAGTTCCAAGAATGTATTTCATTTGGAGAGGAGAGGGATGGGGTTTCATCAGAGGAAAAGGTAGATAAGAGGAGGAACGAGGAAACTCCCCGAGGGAGGAGGGAGAATGAAATGTGCAAGTTCAGCAGGAATGGGGACTGCAGACTATTTTCTTAGCATGAGACTTCCAAAGAGTGGGCATGTGTTTGAGCAGGGTACTGATATGAGCCTACATTTTCATAACATTCTTGTTCTAACATTCCTTAATCTTCTGACATTAGGCACCAAGTTCCAGATCACTTGGAATATTAAGAATGTTCTAGAGACTAGCACATTATTTCTATGAGTTTTGTTTTACTTGAAACTATTTTTTAACTCAAGTCATTGCCACTGGAGGCAAACCAAATCCAGTAGGTCAGGTCAGGGGCCTGAGACAGTGTGTAAGACAGTTTCATTTCCCTTTAGAATTCAGATTTACATCAGTGTGACTGAAAGACACAAGGAAATGTAGCTTCATGTAAGCTAATGCCAGCCCAGCCTTGTAAAAAGCTACATCACATCGTGTGCTATTTTAAGCAACAGTGTCTTTTAGTTCAATGAAACAGACTTCTGTTTTACTCTCAAAGGCAGTTCTTATAATTTTGGTTGTGAGTCTAGCCTTTAACAGCTGAGTCCTATTGTACCCATCAAAGACAATTCTTAAAGCAGAAAAAAAAATTATATATGAGCATATTTTTTTCAACACTGAATGGGTATCAATGCTGTTTCCAGTTTTAATTTCAAATCCAATATTTTTTAATTCAGCTGAAAAGTAAAAAAAAATATAAATGCATTATGGTATTACCATCTAGTCTACATACTGTTTATAATTTAATTATATTTTTTGCACATGATCTCATGTTAATATTGCATACAACATGGTCATTATGTATGCATTTGGTGATGAACTAAAATATTTGCTTACGACTAGACAAACACATTTATTTAGTTTTCAACCAGAAACATTATACTAGTATGTCTCTATCATCCTCTCCTTCCTAGAAATACATTCTTTGTGGCTCTACATTTCCCCTCAAAAAAATACAGGGAGTCATGTATGCCTCCAAACGTCAATGTCAAGGGAAGGCAGTCAGCCAACACAATGTTAGTGCGTATATTTTGTACAAGTAGCTTTAAACAGATTCTTGTGGCAGAGCTTGACTTTCTGTATTCTTCCTTTTCGTCATCAGGAGAGACTTCCAGAAAGTGCTGTCTTAAGAAAGATGAGAACTGTAGGTCATATTTGAACTGACCTATGGCCTTACTACAAACAAAATTCAGTCTAGCATAGATTCTGCAAACCCAGCAGCCTTAAAATCATGAGAACTGGAAATATCTACATTATAACCACTAAGTTTGGGATGGTTTGTTATACAGGAGTATATTATACATAGTAGCTTGAGACATAATCCTATTATTTTAATTTAGTGCAGTCCCAAGGTTATTTTGATACTTTGAATAGGTTAGACTTTTCCAATTTATCCTTGCTTTAATTAGGAGGGACCAAGAGACCTTTTTATACTTAGGCTCCAATGTAGTATAGAACAACTTTTGGCTGTGGCTGTGACTGAGCACTTAAATCCTGCATATTTCAAGGTAAGCTTTACAGCACCCTGGGAGCCTGTGTAATATAATTCCAAGGACAAGGCTTTTGCTGAATTCTTTCATTCAAATTAAATGTCATACCACTTCTCCAAGATTCAAGAGTTAGAGAAATCAGTCTAAGGGTTCAGTGGTAGACAATTTGTTTAGCATACTGAGGTCCCAGGTTTAACCCCCAGCATCAAATTGATAATAACAATAAGTTGGAGAAATTAATCTGTCCTCTTGATAAGAAGAACTGCCAGTTGTATGGTGCAGGACAAGAGAAAATCTATGCCTGTGTGTGGAAGAAAGCTGGCTTGGCAGTGATGAGCCATCTCTAGCCCCTTGCTTCAGGGCTAACAGTGTATTTTGGGAATTTTCCAACTTGACTTCAGTAATGATAAAGTAGTTCTACCAGATACAGAAACTGCATTTGGTTAGTTGTTAATTCTTTAGTGATAACAACTATTAGGATATGATATGCTCCCCAATATAGTCACAATCATCTAATTAAGTATGAGTTTATGGCAAAGTAAATATTTTCTAAAAATAAAAGTACAAGTATTAATCACTATAGAATAAGTCTTGCAAATCTTCTCATTCTGTGAATAAAACTTCACATTTTCCAAATTGTTTCAAATTTAGGTCTCTTGATTTCTATTTGACTCAAAATATTTGTACGCAGACGTCTTTATTCTGATAAATACCTAACATGACACAAGAGAATAAAGTGAAACAATAATAAAATGCCAATGAATGAAAAGTGACCCGGGTGCATTCACTAATGAGTTGTCATTGTTGTTTAGCCCCAGGAAGACATAGTACAAAGAGAAAAACAGTAGCTATTGAAAAACTCTGCCTACATCCTTCAAATATTTTCTTTCAGCTTCCAGGATCTAAGGAAGTGAGGAAAGAGAAAAGGCATCAGGGAGGGCGGATCAAGATGAGCACAAATTGTTCTTTCTCTTTCTTCCAATCTCAAGTCTCACTGATGGTTTAAGAAAGAAGGCAGATGCTATAGTAGCAATTGGGAAATAGAATCGCTTCATGCCTCAGGCAATCCTTGCATCAGGAAAGACTGAGGATAGGCACCACCAACATCAAAGGAAAGAAAGGTCTTTGGGGTAAAGAAAGAAATTGAATCCCTAGGAAGAACAAAGAGGAAGCAAATCAAAATCCAATTTCTGCTGTTTTTTTTTTTTTTGTGGGAAACACATGATTGAATGATTGATTTCCCAATAAACAAGACCAATTGTTCTAATTTGTATTTTGTATTTTCTGAAACCTTATGATATTATCATGGATGTAACACACACACACACACACACACACACACACACACACACACACACAGAGGACATAAAATTCTTAGCACCAACACAAACATTTGTACTCAGTCACTGGTTTGCAAAATTTCCCATTCAGATTCAGAGGTTTCTGTCTTTTTGAAACAAAATTATTTTTAATGATATGGCCCAGCACGGTAGCTAATGAATTGGATAAAGAGTTGACTGGAGCTATTAAATTTATGGACATTTTTATTGATAGGACGAGTATGGGATGAACCTTGATGATCCTATGTTATTGCTTGAAACTTAATCTGAATCTAGATAGTAGATAATAGTTAATAATGGTATAATACCTCATAAAGTCTCTTGCCAATTTTCTTAACAGTAATGACAGTTTTGAAAATGACCAACCCCTGGGTACTGTAGGCTCAGAGCATTCGGTATTTAGTTCAATATAGAGACTTTTCTTGACAGACTACCCTCTTAATTTCTCTCTAGTGGTAAGGTAAGGGAATATTTGATTAATTTTGGATTTGTGTGAGATTTTATTTTAGAAACTCAGTGGATTCCTGGGAGAAAATTGCTTTCCAGGATTCCTATTGGGATCCTAACAATATCTTCTTTAGAATTATGACAAATGATAGCTAACATTGATTTCACTCTGGCATCTAACATTCTAACTTAAGTAGAACGAATATATTTCTGGAAATATAGCACATAAAGAGATAGCCTATCTTCAAATCAAGTCCTTTTGGAATCAACATGTTCTTACATGGCCATTTGCAATGACATTGAAAGATCCTTCAACACTGCCTGCTAAGATCTATGTTTTGTGGTATTTGGAGCTAGACTTCAAAGTTCTTTGACCATGTCCAAAATCAATGAGAAATGGAGCAGGGCCACCCAGTAACCATGATTCAGTTGTTAATTTTAAATATTATTAGGAGCAGCTGTAGGTCGTGGAAGGCAGACATGTGCTCAAGTGAGTGCTCTTTATCTGATGTCCCCAAGGTTTTGGATGATATTTAATGATTTTCTTTTATGTAGGTAATAGTTATTAGGCAGAGAGAAAAAGTCAGCTTTCATAAGGTATTAGAGAAAATGTGTTCAGGCCCCTAAACCAAGAATTCCAAAAGGGGAAAAAGTATTGAAAGAGAGAATCAAAAGGAGTAAATAACAGGATTATTCCACAAATCAACGAACACACGTGATCTTGAAGTTGGGAAAGAATGCATTTTCTTCCAGATTACCCAGAAAGAGACTCTGACAGCAACCGGATTTGAAGACTTCAAACCCTAAAACTCTAATAATACCTTTGCATTAAATGAGTAAAATTTTGATTTTTTTTAAAACAGTGGGGATCAGTGCAGAATCCTGATTTTTTTTTTAAACAAAAAAGCTATGATAGGTATTTCAAGCTTTTGAAGGTTTGCAAGATGCATATCACAATGGTACCCATCCACTCTGTCACTACCAGGATTTCCAGTTAGAGGAGTACCAGCAACATCAAACAAAATGCACTTAATCTGCCCTTGAACACAATCTTAGGAAGCATCTCACAGTTTATGTGCATGTCATTAAACAGTTAAATACTTAGTAGGCATTTTGGTCCCTTTTCTCATCTTATTCTAGTGGTTTTGATGCCCTGTTCATCTGTAGACCACAAAGTCCATTTAGGGTTAATCCTGTATTGGATATGCTGGCAATACTGTTTGGACCTGAGCATTAAAGAACCCATTGTTGTTAAAGGTCATGTTTTCTAGGTCATGTTCATCAACCTAACTTCTCTCCAGAGATGAAGCTGATACTCTGAGATCCATCTGTCTCAGCTACTTATATATCTATAGTTGATTTTAAACACAAACTGGATGTGCTTGAAAAAACATGTTAGGAAATTAATAAAGTTCTTAACTGGTGCAGTTTCATGAGTTTTGGTTAATGTTAAGTAGACAGAAGTAAGTGTTAAAATACTGAAATGGTCAATAAATGATATTAAATAAATTGGTTAGAAGTAGTCCCCCTTCACCGATAGATTTGCTTACCTTGTTTCAACAACTTCTGGTCAACTTGAACTTGAAACTATTATTTTGAAGTTTTGACATGTAAACAATCTACAAATTTTAAACTGCAACACATTCTGACTTGTCTAATTATATTCTCCCATGCCCCATTCTCCTCTACACAGAACATGAATTATTACTTTGTCATGTATATTCTTGTACTATATACTACCCTCCGTTGGGACTCAGCAGTTATCTTGATAATTAGAATAATTATGTGCTCAAGTAACCTTGTGTGGTAGAGTAATGCTGCAAAACATCTTGTTTCCTCTCATGAAACTAACATTGTATTATGTCACATCATCACATAAGCAGGCTAAATACAGAATAAGATCATTTGAGAGACTACATTGACATAACTTTTATTACTGTATATTATAATTATTCGACTTTATTGGCTTCTGTCATTAATCTCATACTTTTCCTAATTTATACTAAACTCTACCATAAGCATTGACTACTTTTCTTGTTGAGATAAAATATCTGACACAAGTAACTTAAAGAAAAACAGTTTATTTGAGCTCACAGTTTAACATCATCATGGTAGGGAAGGCATGGAAGCAGGAGCTTGAGGCAGCTAGTCATATAGTCTTACACCAGGAAGAAGGGAGAAATGAATACTGGTGCTCAGCTGGCTTTCCTTTAGTCCTCAGTCCTGGATGCCAGCCCAAAAGATTATGTCACCCATATTCAGGGTAAGGTGTACCATTTCAATAACCCCCAAAACCTCCCTCACAGACGTACCCAGAGGTTTGCCTACTATGTGATTATACATCATGTCAAGTTTCAAATCATTAACTATTGTATATATAGGAAAAAACACAGAATCTACAGTACAAGGTTCAGTATACCCAAGGGTGCAGACATCCTGTTATCTTGTAAAACATCACTAATAAATAACAGAAAGCTATTGTATTTACATAACAACATAAAATTCACATACCAATACACTAATCAACTAAAGCTGCATGAAGTATTTAAAATGTAAAAGTTAAAATTATAAACATAGAAGGATTATATAAGCAAATATGTTCACAAAATGAGAAGAGAGGAATTCTTATCCAAGATATGAGCAATATGAAACTCAGAATAATATGCTGGTAGATAGATTTTGTATGTGGCTAATGAAGTCTGCATATTCCTTTTACTGAGCAGTTTCCTCTGCAGAAGGAACTGACTTTCTTCTATTATGGAAAGAGAGTACGGACCTGTATTGCCCTTGTCTTTTCTGACAAACAAAGGCAGAAAGACTGGGGAGAAGTTGTGAGCTGAGTCCTGTAGATAAAAGAATATGTAGCCCCATCACTGTTCAATAAAGCTGTCAGGTAAGGAACTCTTGACTACTCAGGTAGAGAGACCCAGTTAGAAGAGAGCTAAGGTGCCTCATCCAAGAGTTCTAATCAAACGCTGCACCTGGCCACCTGACTACCTGGCCATCTCCCCAGGAGACTAGCCAAATGACCAGAAACAACTGAGACCAGACAAAATCAGAGAGCAAGGATGAATCTTGCCCATTGTCAATCCACAAAATTGGGCAGATAAATGTGTTTTCTGCTACTAATTTTGGGATGGTTTATTATGTAGCACCTAATTGCTATAATAAAAAATATTCCACCCTTTGTAAGATAGTCTATATAAAGTAAAAGATAAGCAACAAAGGTATATAAGAGACATTGACTATTTAATAAAAAATATTAAATCAATAAAGCATTAAAAAAGGACATGATCAAGTAGTTCCTAGAAGTTAGATATAATGTCCCATAAACCTGAAAGCATGCCTAAACCTAGAGCTGATCCAGGAAAGTAAAGCTCAGGCAGACACGAAGAACAATTATATACTTTTGAGTTACGTAAAAATTATAGAATGGCATATTACAAGAAGGAGTAGGAGTTTCTTACACAAACTATGGTGTGGTCACTTTGGAAATTTTTGGCAATAACTAGTAACATCTACTGCCCGCTATCAGAAAGTCTATTGTCAGTGAGTGCAAGGAGATAGTCATGTTTATCATGAATGGGGCTGGAGATGGCTCAGTGATTAAGAGCCCTTACTGTTCTTCCAGGGAACTTGAAATCAGATTTTACCTCTCTAACTTGGCAGCACACAACTGTCTGTAACTCCAGCTGCAAGGGATCCAATGTTGTTTTATGACCTGCTTGAGTATCTGCACACAGTTGGAATATGTAAACTCATTCATGCACACACAGACACACACACACACACACACACAAATTAATCTTTTAAAATCAATAAAAACAACCTCAACATATCTGTTAATATAACAAATCTTAGAAGTACTAACGGAAAGTGTAGAGAGCCGTGGAAAGCAGAGACAGCGCTGGCAATCCGATGCTCTCACAAGTTCTGTAATTTACTGTCTTTGTGTAAGGGGAAAGTGTGGGAAGTCACAGCCCATCCCGGGGCATATAGGATTTTATGGGCAATTAACCAACCAGATATGTACACATCACTCCAGGGGGTATTTAACCAGGACCTTCTCGGGGCTCGGGGGGCCTTTTCTCCCAGCCGGTTTCCACCAGCCTGCCTTTTTCCAGCGGGTCTTTCCTCTATAACATCGTAATAAAGATCTGCTGAAGAACTTTGGTGTCTGTGTGATCTCGCTGGCGAGTGCACGCCACCGACAGGAAAGTGTGATGGTTGGTCTTTTCAGTCTGATGATTATTTAAATCCATCAAGAAAGGGTTTCTCTGGGTACCTTTTTGAAGATGTTTCCAAAGAACATTAAGTGAAAGGAGAAATCCGGCCTTCAAAGTAGGTGTTACCTTTCTAGTCGGTGATCCAGAAATAAATTGGTCAGGAAAAGCAGTGTGCCGTTGTCTGTCTTTGCTTCTTCCCAGTGATTATGTCAGGCCTCTTGTGTTGTAACTGTTTACTAACATCTGATTCACCTTCTGTAATGTAGCATTTTCCATAGAGATGGAAAACATTTTATCCTGTAGAAAGGCTCCGTGAAGTAGAAGGTAAACAACTCAAAATGACCTCCAGAAGTCCCTGAAACTAACCAGATGCTCTAGAAGCCTCCCTCTGAAACAGATCAGGTTACAAATAAGACTCTCAGACAATCCCAGCTGCTCAAAAGAAGCAGAGCCCACCACTCCTCCCCGCAGCAACATGGAAGAAGCAGAAACTTGTTGGACCGCCTGGAAGAAGTTTAGACCAGCTGGTCCACTTAGAAAGAACGCTATTCAACTCTTAGAGTTGCCTGCAAGCTGTGCGGTGTTCTCCAGGTTCCCAGCTTTTGTGGGTGGCCTTTGGTCACAGCTGTTTATGAGTCATATCTGCTCCTGTAAGTAACACCAAAAAACTCATTGGTTTATTAAGTTGGACTTCAGTAGTATCCATGATTTTGTCACCATAGACTCCCTCTATGTCATGAGTCTGTCTAATGTGTGTGCCATGTGTCCACAGGTAAAGCTTGTCACATAACACCTTCTGCATCCTCCAGTGTGGACTGAATAGTGGTTTTCCAGGAGTTTCCAGGCCTTCAGCACTTGACTGGGACTACTGAGGGACCCAACTTCAGGATCTGAGCTGCATAAAGAGAGCTGTGGTTAGACTACTGTTGTAATAAGACACCTTTTCTTATATGTATATGTACACACACTCACACACACACACACACACTCACTGGTTTTGTTCCTGTTGCAAACCTTGGCTAATACAGAACAGAAAATAAAGGAATGTTCTATGCCTAGCTATGTGGGCAAACATATTATAATATTAAAAGAAAACAAGCATATGTAGATTCTACAAGTTTATAACAAAAAATAAATGTTTGTATTTTAGAGTCAAATTCACTCATACATAGAACAATATTTTCTCAGTGATATACATTTTAGAATAATGGTTGCATTGGAAGAAGGCAAATAAGAGAAATGGAAAGGATTAGAATAAACACTGGTTTCTGCAGTGCACACAAAGGTCCATCAATGTATTATTTTATTTAGTTAGTTAGTTATTCTCCAACCATCCCTGTGTATGTGCACATTTGCTTGCTGCTACAGGCACGTAGGTATATGTCTGTGAAAGCCACAGGAATATATGAGTGTGGGTATTCTCCTCTATCAACTCTGTCCCATTTCTCAGACAAAAGATGCAGGGTCCTTTTTCTTACCCTAGAACCAAGCTGAGTCTAGGAATCATACTGCATTCTTCCTGTTTCCTACATATATATGCATTCAGGTTGTAAGTGTGCAGCTGCTGGTCAAGATTATTATATGGGTACTGGGTCTGAATTCAGGTCTTCCTTTGGGTCTGAACGCAGATCTTCCTGTATGTACAGCCAATAATCTTACCCACTGACCTATCTCTTCAGCCCTCATCAATTTATTCTTCATTAAATACTGCCTAGGCAAGTTATTTAACAATTAAAACATAGAAACTAAACTATTCATATCAATTTAATTCAAGATCGATTTTCTTTCCTGAGAAGCTGAGGATACCTGAACAGGTACTGTGATGTGGTATTTAAACTCCTCCCCATATTCCAATTCCAGATTTTGGGAAGTGTCAAGCATTTTTCTGTTTCTCTTCACCGTGTTTCTGCTAACACTATAGCAGGGGATCCATTTAAAATATTTATGAAAGTCAAAAATCAAATGGGATTTTGCTATTGAATGCTGCTGCTATCAGTTAATTCATTTGACCTTGGTCTAGAAAGTCCCATCCTTGCCTTTTACTTGCTGTAAAAGCGGTGTAAATATTCATGAAAAATAGTTTGAAAATTTATTTCTATGACTGACTGACATAACCAAGAGCTCTGAAACCTGACAGTGCAGAAAACATGTCTCACTTTCTATTTTCCACATCAATAAAAAAAAATTAATCAATTTTTTTCACTTGAAGATGAGCAAGAGATCTCATAAAAGAAAAAAGAAGATGGGGTGTTTGATACAAATACGTGAGATTTCCTTTTATGAATTTTCAAACAGCATCAGAAAAGCATGTTTTCATAAATTAAAGCACTTTCCAATTTAAAACAAGCATTTTCATTCAAGGTAGCAGAACATTGGGATGAGAGAGAGGAAAGCGAATGATGGACAGATATTGACAGGAGAACTGCACTACTGTTGTAGAATGGAAATCCCAGAGACAATGGGGAGTTCTTGTTGGGACCAAGGCCTCATCAGTACTCTCTTTCTTGTACCCATTGGGTAGCATGGAAGCATCAAATCGTTTGTATTCAAACCCACTACTTCTGTACTTCTGTCTGTGTGGGTTGACAAAGGACAATGAGTTACCAGAAATTTTTACCCACTCTCCCATCCTCCAATTTCAGAATAGGGATGTGTAGGGAGAGGGTAGGAGCCGAAAGGAATTTAAGAGAGAAATGACTGAAGTTACTTGTACTGAGCAAGATTAGCTTTTCTAAGGTTATTTGACACAATGATCCTAAAGCAAATATAGTCTGGAAATGGGAAGGTAATATTTGAGTTTCTAAAATGTTGAGTTCTTACTGTGAAGAAGTGAAGGAAGGGATTCTGAGAAAGATATCTACAAACAAATGAAAGTGACCTGACTTCATCTGATGTCCATGGTGAGGATGGTCCCATGAGTTGCTGTGAAAAGTGAGAAACACCACAGATATCATCCACCTTAAGGGAAAGACACCAGGTTTTCACACCTAGAACCGAATAACCATGAGCTGAAAACTGCTTCTTGGTGGCAGCAGCAGACAGAGAAAAGAGGATATCTCAGGAGAGTCAATCCTTAATCATGAAAGGTATTCTCTATGAAAAGGCGGCCTTAGTGATACCTAAGAGCAGACAGATTTGGCGGCCACCAGCAGCATGGCAGAGGATGCTGAGTGTTCATCTCCACCCAGGGCACTCTTTCACAAATGTGAGAAGGTGTGGCCTTTTACAGCTAGTCTTGTGATTCAGGTCTTCCAATTTCTTCCAGCAGGTGTTCATCTCCTCACAGCAGTGTGCAATGCATTGAGCATCACTTTTATACTGCTGTGCACTCTCTCTATGGTTCAGCCTACAGCACACAGGCTGGGCTCTGCTTCTTGATTCTTTGGCTACTACTGATTGATAGAGCTAGGTTTTAAATTCAAAAGTCTGGTCTTCATTCACAAGTGAGATTTATGCCTTCAGACATGTCTACTTGAAATGTGATGATCTCTATAAGCCGTTATAATCAGATGTTTGTTTGCATTTCTAAAAACTAAACTCCACCTTTTCCAATTTACTAGCAACACCATTCTTTAACCTAATGAGAAGTAACAAAAAGCATCTGATAGCAACTTTTTATATAGAGAAGTATTTATGTGTCACTATAATTTTATAAAATCTACTACTTGGAGAAGCACATTTGAGTAATGTTCTGTGGGCACAGCTGGATCTCACATCAGAGAGAAGGGAGTGGAATTATGAGTGACAGACTCATCAATTGAGGATGAGCAACCAGTATAGACAAGTTCAGGGGAAATGTCACCTAATGGAAGTCAGTGGATGGAGGAACAACCCAATGTATGTAGACATGGTTCCTGGACTATCCATTGGTTGCAAGAACATTTGTGTTATTTATAGTTATTGTGTAAATTGACAGGAAAACTTCTTGTAAATGTGAGGGGAAAATTCTAAGAAATTATACACGGCATGAATTTGGTTCTGTGTGGGTTGCCTCAGGACAAATGTCTTTATATCTCTGCTTCTCCAACTTATATTTTGAAAAATTTAAAACTCTACTCTGTTGTTCAGGAGGTACCATCTTATGAATATATGTTCTGAGACTTGTCATTTCTGGCCAACAAGAGATATGGTCCAGAGCTTCCTAGTTTTCTACATTATATAGAAATGAATAGCTCTGGAAGATAAAATAAGCATTCATTCTGTTTAATGTTTTTCATTCTTCTGGGAATATTAGAAGACTATAGTTTTGTTCTCCTCAGGACAGGTTTCAGTATAGCATTTAATATAGCCAATGGAATATGTGTCATGTTAGGGATTAAAAGCCAGCATTTAGCTTATCGAATTTCTTCACAATGTACCACAATAATTTGTGGTGGTCAAGATAGGAGAAATTTTACATTCTCAGTCTAGGTAAAGTAGACAAACATGCTGAGATGATGTCATTAAAAGTGTCAGCTTCATTCTGATCCCTGAAGGTTTCCTCATGGCTTCATACAATCTCACAGTTGTTTATCTTCACTTGGGGCTCTTCTCCATTCAGAGAGCTGATGTTGTGTGAACTGGTCTCTGATTACTGCTGAAACACTGCCATGCCGTCTGCTTGTTCCGTAAGTTACACTAGAACAACGCATTCAATGGCTTTAGTTGAAATCTTGATGTTATTTTCCATATGCTTCCCTGCTTTAAGTTCCTTTAAACATAGTCTAGGGCAGACCCAAGTAAATTTAAAAGTAAAAATTAGCCAAAGTATGAGCTCCTGTATTTCTATATATCTTCTCTGTCTTCTCAGACTATGCATATGCTAAGTTGAGGTTATTTTAAAGTAGTAGTTTCTGCCTTGTATTGTGATCCTGTGATGCATGGGGAGATAAGTACAATGATGTCATAAATTCTGTAATGTCACACAATGGCTGCTTACGTCCTGACAGTAGATTTTTCTCAAACCCGTCCTGTGAAACAGCCCACAGTATCCTTCAATTATGAGTACTTGTGACTTCCTAAAACCTCTAAGGCTTCCAGAGCCAAATGACTGGCTTTTGAAGGACATGTGTACATTTTTTTCACATGACTATTTGGTTTTGGTCATCTAAAGAATAGACAAGGTCTAGTATATCCGATTCCAAGATGGCTCACTTTTTTGGCAATCATGGTAGGATTCATAATTGGCAGGAGGTCTCAGTCCTTCTACATGCCCACAGATTATTTGCATGTTCTTACAACATTCCTGATAGGTGCTAGAAGAGTTAAAGTCTTATTGTATTGCGTGAGGTAACCTAGAACTCTAGATAATATGGTTGCCTGAACAAGACCAGCATAATGACAATGGAGTTGACTAGCTAAAGTGAGCAGGGAAAACTACACATGGTATCAGCACTAGATAAAGTGCAACAGGTGATTGATCACTAGTTAGAGACTGAGACTCAGTATATCACCCAATCCCAAGTGGTCAGTCCCTGACACATGTACATAGGAACAAACCTAAATGGACTCAGTGATTATATATATATGTTATACACACACTCACACATATACACTCACACATATATATATACTCACACACATATATATATATATATATATATGTGTGAGTGTGTGTGTGATAATAACAACAATAATTTTAAAAAAGAGCATAAATTGGAAGGGGACATGGAAGGGGTTGGAAAGGTGAGGAATCATACAAGTGCACTGCTCACATATGACGTTCCCCCGAAATTAAAACAATTAAGAGAGAGAAGCTAGGTAAGAGACAAGGTAGAAGCAGCTTGTCTCCTATGACCTCACCACTGCACACTGCATTACTTCCACCTCTGCTCTCTCCTGGGGCTTCACTGAGCCTGGGAATTCAGAGAGGAAAGTAGCCTCCACATTTTCAAAGTAGTGTTGTTGGACGTACTTAAAACTGTCATAGCCTTTACATTTAGACAAATTCTTGTAAAAATTCCAAGTTCTTTTTCCCATTTATAACCACACTGTGATGCTTATACTATAAGATGGCAGAGCAGCAGGGATGAGTCAGACAGGCGATCTGTTTTGGGACTCAGAGCTACTACATTTTTCACACATAGCTTTTGTAGATGTGGCTTGCTTCTTGGAGACAATGCTAGGAGAAGCGGGTTTTGTGTTTTTGCTGATGTAGCTTTTCTGTGCACGTTGTATACCCTACCCTTAGCTCCATCGTGAATAAAAGGCTGAACAATAATACTTACTTATTTCTATTCTCCACTGGCAGCAATGTAGTTTAAAAGTACACAATATCTCTTTCCCAGGACTATCTGTTTTTCCAGAGAGATTAATATTCTAGCAATAAGCATAAACTAAGTAGGCCCATGCAGTTGTTTTGTTTTTGCAGCAGACAGGACCTGCAGCTCGTTTTCCCTGCATTATTTATCTCTCCACCTCCCGCAGCCTTTCTTCTTTCTCTTAATCAGTTGGTTCATTCACCCTTACTTCATGCCACATGCTAGAAAGGCAGAAGAGCAGCTCAGGTACTGCCCTCAAACTTGTATTTTTTAAAGTACAAATTCATTAAGTTCTTCTAAGTCTCTAAGTCAAAATCACCTGTAAATTCACCCTGTAACCACATTTTTTTTTTACTAATTTTGACAGCAATCAACTCTTGTTTAGTAAAATGTAGTCATTCATACCTATCTAGGTGATTCTTGACTTGTTTTTTTATGACTCACCATGTCTTACACTTAAATAGGCATCACATTAATTGGTCTTATCCTCAGAGTTCAGTTGCTCTAGGTGGGAATAATATTTTAAATTTCCAATAAGTCCTGGCTAAATGCTGGTATCATTTAGTTAAATATCACATGTTAATAACCATCCATGCAAATGCTAATATTGATTTTTTAAGGCATAAAATGTGTGTTCTAATGAGTTCTACCCAAAAATGACATCCATGGAATTTTGGGTCTAAAATAAAATTTGGAAATCATAATGTCAGACTCATTATTTTGATACTTGATTAAAGAATTAAATTTTACACACTTGGTTAAGACCAAGAAGCAACTACGGTAGATATAGACCATCGCTGAGGATTTCCAAAGTCTTCAGTATGCTGTCCATTGATCAGCATATACAAGACTTTTATATAGATGCATTTCTGAGGCAAAATAACCAAGGATGGATAAAGGAAAATCATCCAAACTTTAATCAATAAAGGTCAGAGAGGATGATGAAATAAAGATTGCCATAAAACAGACTAAAACCAGCAAGAGGTCATCTGCCTCACAGAGAGAATGTGAAAGGGCTTGCTTTGCATTTCTGGGTATTTTACTTGAATCACCAGAAGAGCAATTTTTCTTTATGAAGGGGATTGGAAAGCATAGAAAAGTGATGCTCTTACAAACAAAGCATGTAGTTAGTACCACAGAGCCTATGAGCAACTGCCAAAACAAATATCAACATGAAAACTGATAGCCTGAGAACTTATGAACAGGGACATTGCAGATAAATATTCAACACATGACCCCAGGAGGCAAAAAGTACAGGACAACCTTCTTAACTGAGTAGCTGTTCAGCCCCCAGGGCAATGTAATGACTACGTCCAGCTTGTTGTGGACTAAATAAAAGAACTTTGATTCATCACAGATGAGCAATAATTGTCTTTGTCACTAATTATTTATATCATGGGGCCATCTGTGATGCTTTCATGATTTCCAAAAGAGAATGTACTCAACTTGAAAGGCAGGAAATCTTGCCAGCTTAGAAATGACATCTGGAGGTTTGGAATTGAGAGATTTAGCAGTAAAACTCAGAGCTGCTTACAGGTGCCAATGGGAAACGGGATATAGAGTAACTACATCTGTTCTAGAGCTCTGGGTTGGGTTGGGTTCCTCAGAGGGACATGCTGAGACTGAAATTATGCAGAAGCCCTACATATGGGTCTCATTACTAGGAAAAGGCAGCGGGGATTCAAGGAAGCATGACAGACAAAATCAACGTGAAGAGTAGAAGTCTTCAAAGATGCTCTGGATCGAGGGAAGCTCGGATTCTATTAGTTTTAGTTCCCAGTCGTCTGTGGGGGAGAAGTTTCTCTGGGGACTTCTGGCTCTGTATGAACATGTAAAGTGGCCTAGTGTCCAGGGAAGCACCCCATGGAAAAGTGGTAGTTACTAGGATTTCAAAGCAGAATTGCATTACATTTTGAAAAAGTTATATACTATGAATGTTTCCAAGAGGACCTATTTCCAGACAAGACTTTTATGGATTTAGGCTTGCACAACGGCTTAACTTCATGGCCATGCTACAAAATATGTTTATTTATTAATCCAGAAAACTTGTTTGAAAATTCAGTATTAATCGTGATTAATAGTGTCCTCTGTCTTCCCTACATTTTTTCCCAAATTGATACTTTCAGGAAGAAAGCTGAAGGCATTTTTCCTTTGTCTTGTTTTTCTTGTTCTCTCCCAAATATGTGTCAGGTTCTTTAGCCTATAGAGACCAACAGAATGGAACAAGCCTTTCTAAAAATATTTCAGATGACATTGGTGGTGCACAAGAATGTGTCTTAGACAACTCCATTTGCTTATCTTACTGACATACTTAAAGTCAAGGCATCTAGAAATCATTTAAGTAGACTGATAACGATTGTGCAACCATGATACAGAGCACAAACTGTGCTCTTCCTCTCCGCTTATGAATATAGAGTTCTGGTGTCCAAATACAATGCTATGATGCCCGGTTACTCCATACTGGAAAGCATTACTACATTAAAATACATGGATGATTCAGGCTTTAAAGAGATTTTGGTTGTATATTAATAATTCAGTGTATTTTTTGTAGTATACCAAGGTAAACTTGTAATGACTTTTCCCAAACGAGATTGAAATAGACAGCAAATAAATAGTGTGAGAGCCATCTTCTGGAGAGATCTATTACAACCTTACTGGATTGCATTCCTCTGGTTCTATATACCTCCTGTACATCAGCCAAAACTAAGCCTACATCATCTGTCTTAGCATGCTGTTCCTCCTACAGATGCAACCACCTCAGTGAAAGTGTGCCATGTAGATGTACCCATGTAGATGTACTATCCAGTGCCTTATATGCTAGTATCTTCCAGGCACATTTAACCTTCTTTCTATTTCTGATAATTATAATTTTGGCCACTTCATGCCCTTCCTATCAATAACACCCTTACACAATCCCTCACTATAAATCATTAGACATGTTAACCAGGCATTAATAAAGTTTTCTTATCTTCAGAATTAACTATATCTAATCTATACTGGTAAGTTTTCATAGTTCTTATCTTACCCTAAATATAAGTATGATCATGTTGTCCTCTTGATTTAAAATAGTCTATACATTCCTATTATAGTATATTTTATCGTATATCAACAATTGCTTCCTAGTTATATATCCTTATATCAGGAGCTTATAAATGTTACTTAATTTGAAAAGGTGGTTTTGAAGATATATTTTAACACATTGGAATAAAGAGATTATCCTGGATTCTCAGACTAAGAGTTGAAGGCCATCATAAGCCTCATGATAAGAAAGAGGTAGAGGGAGATAAGGCTTTACTGAAGGCTATAAGAAGTCAGCAGGAGTCAGTGTTGTCATAGCCAGGACCCACAGTCCAACAAAAGTTGGAGGAGCCAAGCAGAGGACTTCCAGAAGTATTGCTCAGATAAAACACTAATGTCAAATTTCTAGCCTCCAGAATTTCCAACAGATAAATCACTGTTTTAACACATCTACCTTTGTTAATTTACTGTGACAGCTCAAGGAAACTAGATCTCTATTCTTCTTCAGACAATGATCTAAATATTTTGCTGTTTCAGGGACTTTCACTATCCAGGATATGTCTCCACTTCTCACTCTAAGCCCCCACTACTTATCCCAGTGAATTCTCTGTTGTGGTTATAATCACTGTACCTTCAAGTAGTGTCATTTCCTTCCTCATCCTCCTGCAATCATGTATGATTTGAAAGTTCTTTACAACTCTCAGTTCCTCTGCATTTATAATAACCCACTGAAGGATAAAAGGAAAACCTAAGGTAGGTTTGATAAATGAACAGGGTGTGACAATCAAAACTTTTAAAAATGAAACTGGATATGTGGGGCAATTTGTTTAATAATGCATTGGTATTTATATGATTTGGTATTTATATGATTTCTTGTCACTCAAAAAAAATGCTTAGTCTAAATTTAGCTTATCCATACCAAGTTTCTAATTATTGCCTTAAGACATTTTGAGGGAAATTGATGCCCTTAAAAATATAGCTTTAATGGCTTAGTTTGTTAGTGTCCAGGCACCTTTACCAGGTTTTATAGCTGTGCCTCAAATTCTAAGAATGTTGCCTCTTGATTCCTCATGGCTGCTTTTTTTTCCAGCAACCTGCAAGCAGCAACTTCAAGAAGAAGTTCCAGAAGATCAGCCCTTTGTCTTGTAACATGTAAGACAAACACCTTGGGGCACAATGATCTGGCAATTCTTCTGCTCTCACCTCCAGCTCACCAGAAGCGCCTGACCATGTTCTTTCTTAGCTCCTTCATCTCTCCCAACTGCTACCCATATTTCACTCCTCCTAAGACACTTCCTCAATTAATAATAAATGTGGTAGCCCTTCCTTATGTATAACAGTATATCTCAAGATCCCAAAGTCAGCCTGAGTTGTGTATGCAGATCCATCATAAGTTTTAATGTATAAATTAGCCCCAGTAAGATTAGTTAACACTATACATAATAATTTCCAATGGACTTTAGTACCCAGGTGAGACTATAGGATGTGAGATTTCATCATTATACTCAGAATAATAGACAACTTTGAACCTATATGTTTTTTGTTGTTGTTGTTTCTGAATTTTGAAAAGATAGTTTTACTCAATTTCAAGTCTCAGACTTCACTTTCAGGAACTATGACTTTAGACAATTAGAAGCTGAAACTATTACTGTCTTTGTGTATAGCTACCAACAATCAATAAAGGCATGCTTCCTTCCTCTTTTGAGACAATACTAAACATTCTGGCAAAGAGACATTCTAAATCCCTCTACCAACTTTTAAATGTTTTGCCACCACCTTATTTACAAGTTGGTGACATTTTAGAGAATTTCCAGACAATGAAAAAAACCAAGAGCTACATATGTAAGTTGAAAAAATCAAGAGTTACATACATAAGTTGATGGTTTAAGAAACAGCCACAGAGAATAGAGGTTAGAGTTTTGAATGAGGCATCAGGAAATGTAGAACAGAACTGCACAAAGCAATTACTTCAGACAAGAAGGGACCAAAGACAGAACACAGTAGCTTTTCATGAATCATTCTACTCCAATAGTATGAAAAATAAAATATCTGTTTATAACCATGTAACCATGTAGTCTATGATGTGAATGTTTGTATGTGTGTGTGACATAGAGAGAGACAGAGATAGAGAGAGACAGAGACAGAGACAGAGAGAGACAGAGAGAATTACATGATTCAGTGCTTCAAGGTAATCTTAGAGTAGTAATATTTCTGAGAATACATTGTACCAGTCTTCACAGGAACCGAGCCCTCCCTGAGTAGTCTAAGCTGTTAGCATGCTACTGCTGCTGCTTTTGGATCCACAGCAACCTCTATGTCATGACTCTACCAGGGCTTTTCCAGACAGTGACGAGGCAGAATGAGGAAAGTAGGGTCTTTCTGCCACTTTCCAGACAGATCAGTCTGTTTAACAGATCACTCATTAGCTTGGCTGACATTTTCCCACAGCTATGCTGTGTTCAGACATTTGTCCTATTCAACCTTCCCCTCTTCCCCTTCTTTGATGGGTATCTGGACCTCTATTTTGGATTAAGGCTTTCCTCTTGATCCTTCTCTTCTTTATCTTTTAGATAATTTTCCACAATATTTTCACGCATAGTTTTTTTTCTCTATATGTGGCTGCTTCTGGGAGGATCTGTCATGGTGTATAAAGTCAAGGGATTAGCTTCTGAGGTAAGACGTAGGTGACACTTAACTCTACTTTCTGAACAATTACAAACAGGCAGCCTACTCACTCAGAGAGCTGAAGGAGCACCTGAGCATCCTTGTAATGTTTCAGTGGTGGGGTGGGCAGGCCCTGCCTTATGACTCTTCTCTGGTCAATTTCTCAGAGTCATGGGGGAGGCAGCTTCTTTACATTTTGATAAATTCTCTACTGAAGAAAGTGTTGACAGTGTAAACATCAATAAACAAGTGAGACTCTGGTTCTATTGAAGCACAGCTGGGGTGGGGTAGATTGAAGAGAGGCACAGTGCTCTGCGTGTTTGCATACAGATTATGTGTAACTAACAGGGAGAATTAGTAGTTCATACCTCATCAAACAGATTCTCAACCTCTGGATCATGACCCCTTTGGGGCTAGCATATCAGACATCCTTCATGTCAGAGATTTACATTATAATTCAGAATAGTAGCAAAATTACAGTTATTAACTGGCAAGAAAAAATAATTTTATGGTTGAGGTCACCACAACATGAGGAACTGTTTTAAAGGGTCTAAGTATTAGGAAGGTTGAGTACCACAACCATCAAGGAAGATCTGACTTTCAAATTCGCAGAAATAAGAAGGTATCTTGATTATTATCTCATTTGGGATTGGTTACATTGAGATCCCACTTCTCTGGGGCATCACATAAGCTGGGAAAGCCCAGAATACAAAGATCTGAGCATAGCAACACTTTGGAGTCCAACCCCAAGGCTAATATTTGCTCCAGAGCTCTATCCTGAGTGGATAGGGCTTCCTTAGGTCATCTCCATCCACAGGTATGGCTCCTTAATAAGCATCCCGAACTCCAAGTTATGCTTTAAAATTTGAACACAGGGGTCCCCACCTACAATAGTAACTAAGTAAATGTGGAGAATAGGAAATCCAGAGGAAAATTGCAGAATGTGGGCTCATAGAAATAAATACAGACATGGTGGCTTCAATTTTGTTTGTTTGTTTTTTATTTGTTTTGTTGTTTGTGACAGGCTGGCCTGGAACTCGTTTTGTGGCTCAGGCTGAACTTGTGCTCATGGCAATCCTGCTATGGCAGCCTCCTGAGTGCCCTGCATTACAGTCACGAGTTCCCAGAACTGGCTGACATAGTGGTTTCTTAGAATACATTTTGTATTCCTGGAAAGTGGTACTGAGTTCTTATTGTACAAAATGTTACAGAATAGAAAACATATTGATTCATTGGGCTCATAAAGAAGACACATAGGTGAGAATTTTTCCTAAGACCAGCTGATGTAGAACACTGCCTACCAGAAATGGCATGGCCTTCATCCTCTTGAACACAACAGCTGTAATTGCCAAGGGGGATACCCACACAAAACAAGGTTCATTGACATCCCATCATTAAGTATGGCAAGATTCATGATATCTCCCTGCACCTTTCCCAGGGATAAGACAATTAACTTTGCTGAAAAATAGAGATACTGGTTTTTGTTAGTGGTATAGCTGCCCATAAGCTGTCCACAATCCTATGCATAGCCCCAATTAAACAAATCAGTTCGCTAAACTGACTTGGGTGGAATAATTTCTTTGTTTCTGTTTGCTGTTTTGTTTTGGGTAAGTAGACATTTGCTAAGATCTTTGCCGAGCAAGTTCCCACAACTCCTGCACATATTCTTATGCATGGGCTGTCCCGTGCTCACGGAAGCCTCACGGCTTAGTTCTTACATAAAAGAATTAAAGAAAAAACACTAGCTTTTCTCTCTCCAAAGCCCACTCTTTCAGTGGATAAAGATATTAGACAAAACATCTTTTAGTAAGCATTAGAGGGACAAAAATAAATAAGCTGCCAAATACAATTGTAAAGGGCAGGCAGATGCTAGGTAGTCTTCGAGAAAGGGGGTCAGGAAAGGAATGTTCCTGCTCAAGGCATGATGTTCTGCTCAAGCACATAGGGCTAAGCCATTGTATTCTCTATGAATACATGAGACGTACTGAATAGTTTCCTCTTTAAGTTATTGCTGTTAGCTATTTTGTTTACAATGACAAGGAACACCATTGACAGAGGGGCACCTGAAGGCTTCATGATGCACCAGGGTGACAGATTACCTGCATGGTGCAGAAGCATCATGGGGAATGGTTAAGATAGGCTCCTGGACACGGGTTGTGATTCTGGCTCTGGTCTGGCTCTGTCCCTTGGCAATGATGACATTTAAAAACTCTGTGTTTGTGATTTCCCATGCATTAAACAAACATAGCAACATCTTCTTGTGAGGGTTATGGGTTTTAAAATACACATTTGAGTGATGTTCTCCAAGTATGTTGACTAAGGGTATATTTGATGAAGCCTTGAGACACACCTCTTGGAAGAAGGTGTGTAGGTTAAGGCTCCCTGTATTCTTTATAAACCATCAGGTAGTACTGAAAACTCACAACAGCATGTGAAAGCTCTAGGTAGTAACATCTGTAGAGCATGATTCCTTTTGGTCTTATTGAAGAGAGACAGCTGCATTTTGCGAACATGTGTGTCGTACTCTCTAATAGAAATTATCTTTAATGGATGTAGGTATCTGTCCCAGCCTGGCTTTAACTTGTCTGGGATGATGAATCAATAAGAAAAATCCTAGAAGCTCAAATAAGCACAGATGCCTTACATATGTTGAGAAGTTGCTTATCCAGTTTCCACACGTTAAACTAGTGCTGGTGGGTATAGAAGTTATTTCTTTCTTCTGACAGAATTCCTGAATTTAGCCAGCAGAGGGCGACAGTTGATAATATTTGAACAATGAGTTTTTTTTTTTGTTTTTTTTTTCTGCAGTTTCAGAAGACAACACTGGCCTTAAGTACACCTTCTTTGTTTATTTCTTTCTGTCAAATATGGTTCAGCATAACACCTCAAAGACGAGTTAGAAACACCATAATGTAACTTGAAGAACAAAATCAAAGCAATTAAACTCTGCATTGTTATATTTACAACTTACAAGTTTTTGGTTTTGTGCGTTATTTTTGTTTATTTGCATTTTAGTCTTAGAACTAGAGAAGGGGAAAAGTTGAAATACTTTGGACAATTGCCCAAATGTAGGTAGCTTGATTAAAATGGGAATCTCCTGGCTTGCTCAGAGATACTGCTTTCAAGGTTTCTCTTCGCTATAATAATTTGCCCAAATTGTAGAGTCAGCCTTAGAGGACAAATTTAGGTCACATAAATGACCTAAATATTGTTATTTCCACAGGTGCATAAAATAGCATGGACCAAGGCTGAGAAGTACTTTGGGTTATCGAGCCACATCTTCAACTGTGTGCTGCTAATGAACACAGGATCACTCCGTTGGGACTCAGTAAGAAAAATCATTAGAGTGTTTAATTCGTCACAGGGCACAAAGCTTCTGTGAGCATGTGTATTATAGTGTTGGGGACACATGGTTACTTGTGGGGTGAAAAGAAAGGCTACGATGAGAACAGAAAGTGTAATAAAGAGAGCCAGAATTGGGAAAGTCTATGCTGTATATCAACAACAGAAAAACCCTGTGCGCAGACTAAATAATTCTTCCATTTTAAGATGATGTTAAGCTGGAAGATTTCAGCTGTCTTGTGGCCATTTTTAAAGTATTCTAATATTCCAGATTGTTACTCTCTATTGCAGCTTTGACTTTCAACTACTGCACAGTTGCCAAGGACGGAGACAAGGATCAGTAACACCCTCATACCCGTGTGTGTGTGTGTAAGAGAGAGGAGGAGGGAGAGGGAGAGGAAGAAAGGGTGATGGAAGGAAACTTTTATCTTCATTTTATTCTAGTCCACAGGCTCTTGTATCATGTTGGCTGTGTAATAGCTCTATATAAACAAGCAGTCCTTATGTCCCCATGGAAATATTCCTAATTATCTCTCTTTCTGGCTGCCTACTTTACATTAACATTTAAATACAAAATAACAGTAGCAAAATATGTAAGCAACAATGTCTAAAGTAGAGGTTTTGACAGTGAATATCTTGCAGTTTTATTTTAATTCTTAGATTCAAATCCTGAACATCCCGAACTCAGATGGTGCATGGTTAATACTTTTTATTTGTGGTAGTATAAAGGCTATAGACACTTTTATATTGAAGGGAGAAAAAATATGTAGCACATCCATGGAAAAGAGATAGTTCCCAAGCCACTCCTGTAAACTTTCTTCTGGTCTTATTTTAAAAGTGAGGCCCTAAAATCAGCAATAGGCCTGTCATACATGGATACTAACACCAAGTCTTGGGTCTCTGTGGAAAAACATTGAAACAGATGGCTATAAGCTATTGTAAACAGACAGCTTTCGTGGAAATTTACCAGCCTGAGTAGTCATAGACCTTGTAAATAGGTAGCCTTGGCAGACAATACCAACTTAGATAAGGACAAGTGAAACATAGGCAGAGTCATAGTGACCTGTCCCCTGAACCTTCACCCAGCTGATACCCTGATCTGAAAGATATCTGTATTCCCCCTGAACACCCACACTCCAGTGTCATCCCCTTCCCCACATCCTACCTTTCTGCGTTTATAACCCCTGTGTGAATGAATTATGATTTGAAAAAAATAAATAAATTATCAAAAAAGTGAGGCCCAACACTGTCATCACTTAGATTAATTTAATCAGTTATAAAATATTCCCTAGTAATTAAGACATTACATTTTTTAAAAAAAACACATCAGAACACATATTAGCTACATTTCTCATTGATATGATGAGCTACTTGACAAGAAGAAACTTAAAGGAGGAAGGCATTATTTAGGTTCCTGATTTTAGAAGGTACAAATTCACTGTGATAGAGAAGGCATGATGGGGCAAGCAGTTTATGCCAGAAGCGAAATTAGAGCCTTCTTCTAAGGACCCGTTTCATCAAGCTAGATCTCAACTCATAAATGTTCTTCAACTCCCATTATTGCATTGTTAGCTGTTGCCAAATGTTCCCTAGATCTCGGTGGTCAGCCAGCCTGGCTGAATTGCGAAGCTCTGGATCCAGTGGGAGATTGGTGAAGACATCTCACCATTGGCTTCTGCAAATATATATACACATACACAAATGCACACCACACACCACACACACACACACACACACACACACACAACCACGACTGGGAGATAATTCATTAGTAAGTCCATAGTAGATATATTTATGGGTTTGGTAATGCAGTCATTATTTTTCTAAATTTCTTTATAACTCCTCCCCTAAAAACTTGGGTATCTTACTAGGAACTGTGTATAAATGTTTACATACAGATGTGTTTGAAGATATTGTATTCAGCCTTCATTCATCTGTGTAATGATATCACTGTTGTATCCCCAAGGCCCTCTGAGTTTAAAAAAGAAAGAATAAACTGTTCTTATAACCTATGGTGGGAGTTGTATGAAATTTGGAGGAGGCTCATAATTACAGGTTCATTATTAAGCAAGACTTGCCTGGGGTGAAGGCACATATCCACAGTGATGTGGAAAGGACAAATACAAGCAGCTTATTCTTCCCATAGCCTGAGACATTGCCCACATGCAAGATACAGCATTGTGGAACAGACCAGAGTTACTTCCACAGCTTAAAGCTTTGGTCTCTGAAGCAAATATAGCCCAGCAGATCCCACTCACCTGAGACTTTAGAATCAAAGAATGCCTAGAGAGAAGCATATACTGAGCCC
Organism: Grammomys surdaster; assembly: GCF_004785775.1. Taxonomy (NCBI): domain Eukaryota; kingdom Metazoa; phylum Chordata; class Mammalia; order Rodentia; family Muridae; genus Grammomys; species Grammomys surdaster. The sequence goes on from NW_021604587.1 coordinate 10,541,640, forward strand.
CACTCCTTCATGTTTCATGATCTATAATTTTATATTTGTCCTGTTCAGCCACTTTCCAAATTAATAAATGGAAAATTTCAGAAATGAGCAATTCATTAATTTAGCTTTGTTCATGTAACTTTTATTGATACTATTCCATTATAATTTTTCTTATTACTTATTGTTTTTAATCTTTTACTGTGTTTCATTTTAAGTTAACCTTTAATCTATACATGCATGTACAAATATCTAGGTATATGTATACATATATGAAGTATGGGCAATTCTAGGTATCTACTATGGATCATGAATCCTTTCCCTGGCCCCTCTATACACACATATACACACAGACAGACAAGTGGTGGATTATTGTGGGGTTGAGGGAAAGAAAGACTAAAGGCTATGATGAACATTTTCCCTAAGACACAGATATGACCAGGTCCATAATGCCTGAACCTCATAAAGAACAGACTGGCTTAAAGAGTTGCAAACTATTTTTCTCCATGAGAAATTCCAGGAGGCTCTGCATCCCTTTTCTTCAGTGCACTTACCCTCTGAAGTACAGAAATCCCACCTGGGCCTTTGCTGTTTGTTGTAGTTTGCTTGACCCCAACTGAAGGAGAGAGTACTTGAAACCAGAGTCAGCAACCGAACCAAAGCAAATGGTTTTGGTGAGACAATACTGGTCAAAAAAACAAAACAAAACAAAACAAAAAACACTCAATATATCAGGTTACACCCCTACACCTTCAACCAATTGTAGATAGAAAGTATTTTCCAAAATTTCTGACTATTTTGTCACAACTCACTCACCAAAGAGTGAAGTTTAACAATTATGTTCACAGCATTCATACTTCATATGATATAAGTAATCTAGAATGCTTCAAAGCATATAGGTCATAAGAAAATACAAGGCCATTTTGTATCAAGAACTTGAGTATCTGCATATTGAAATGTCTGCAGAGTCTTGACACAAGTTTCTTTTGGGTGCTATGGAACAGCTATCAATGTAGTTGTCACATGACCCTATCTGCATGTTGGATGACCTCTCTGCCTCCAGGACTGGGGTTGTCAATCAAGAGTTGCCAATGTTCCACCAGAAACACTCTGACTAATCTTTATTAAATCTGTCCCTTCCCTCTAAAGCCCTTCCTGCTGTCTGCTTTGACAATCTGTGAGAAGATAGGGACATCAACAGCCAGGCCACTCTGAGAGCTTTCTATGCAAACCACGCAAAAGAAACCTATTTATAACTCTGTGCTAGGGACTCCTTCTTCCTGTCCAAAGCCTGTCACTCTTTGTCCAGTTTCTTGGGCTTTTGTTAGGTCCAGAGAAATTATTTGCATTTGAAGAAAGGGCAACAGGAGGCTTCCTGAATAGTTTGTAACACAGTCATCCTGGCTATGAATTTTTAAACTCAGTCTGATTTCACAATTCTAGCAGATGTACATTTGGAGTTTCATGTTAAATATTTTGGGGCTACTGAATAGTCATTGGATAGAAACCTCTACCACACTGAAACTATTGTAGGACTCATTCAGAAGAATGAAACTCACAATTAGCATATCAACGATCAAGGTGTAGTAAAGCAGGTGCCTAATGCATGAACTCACTGTCCTGGGAAATGGCAGGTTTTTCCCAAGGGAGACTTTATTTACAGGATATAGGTGAACAATACCAATGTCTAGTAATTAATGCAGCTTATAGCATTTGTTGACTAACAGAGAATTCCTAGGAAGTATGCCAGAAAACAAATGTTTAGCTCTGTTCATTTAAATTACTTGTAATCAAGTCCAAAGCTAAGAACTTTAAATCTTTACAAACAACTCTAAATTAGGATCACATGTGCTGTGTCTAAAACATTTCTATGAATTGCTGAAATCCTTTTATCTTAGATGCACAGAAAAAGTCAATCTTAAATTATATATTGTAATACTTACAATTATCTATAATTCCAAATACTGTACCCTCTGCATGCGTACACACACACACATACACACACACACACACACACACGTACGCGTGCGCGTGTATGTATGCATGTGTATGTGTGTGTGTGTTTGTTTTTCTGACTGTGTATGTGTGTCTGTTTGAGTGTGAGTGTGTTTGTTGTTTTTAAATTATCCTTGGTGGACTTAGTCTTTACGTCTGTCTTCTTCTCCTCCTAAGGCTGCTAAGTTGTCCTTGAATCAGCTTCAGATTTGAATTATTTCCTAAACAAAAACACTTTGCAACATTTTTGGTGGGAGTTCTTAACATGTGTTTTGCCTCTTAAGGCCTTCCCTATTGTTTGATCTTTTCCACCAAAGCAATTCATTATTATATGATTGGCAGAGACCCAGTCTGAATAATTCTGCTGAGATGGGCTAGCAGCCAGACACTCTATTGGTCCTTTCCACTGGTAGCTGCACCCAGCAAGTCTATGCTAAGCATAGTAGCTATGTATACTACCAGGCCCAGTGAACAGACAGGGGAGGTGGCTGTCTGGACCAGTGGATAGAGTAGGTGCCTGCCATCTCTTCTATGGCTTCTAGAAAAGTCATTACCTGTGATGATTAGGGAACAAAGCATGGAGCAACACTCAGGAGGCAGGAGTATTAGCATAAATCAGGATGATTTGTCAAGCAAAAACTTTATTTTGTGTTATGTTTTCAGTTATTTAAGGTGGCTAGCTGCTACTCTTTTGAAAGTGACATTACGTCTGTGTGGAGAAGCGCTCAACACTTCTAGGACTAGCTGTTGATTTGCTCTTTTAATCTATGGTTCTTCTCTAAGACAAATGGTGTCTATTCCTCTGGCTGTAAAAGGCTATTATTACAGGATTCTCGGGTCAACAAAGGCAGACACAGTTCTGTCATTTCTCCATGAGTCCTCTGTCACAGGGAGGTTAAAATAACTTTTAATTCCATCTGCTCTGAGGTTCTGAGCAACCTATCATGCGTCACTCAGAGCATCAATATTGAGTGCATCATAGCAGCCATTTGAATATAAAGCAACCTCAACCAGGCTTCCAAAATGAGAATGTGAATGAACAGTGGATAAAAAGAGAATGGCATGGACTGTTGTCCTTCAGAAACAGTAATCTGTGTTCTATCCAAACATTATTGTAGTGTCTTTTTCCCATCAACCAAGAAATAGTTACATATTTGGTATTTCACACTATCACAAATGTATTGTTTATTTTCCTTGGGACAGGATTATAGGTATAGGTTAGTTGGATTTTCTACTCAGAATTTCACCTGGCAGAAATCTCCCATCTGGTCCTATTTGATATTTCCTCACTGTTAGCAAAGCTTAGAATTGTAATATCAAGGCCCTCAGATCTCGGAGTACCTATAAGATCATGTCCTTTACAGAATGGCACTTTGATTCATAAGGCCAACTGAAAGTTGTTACTGAGTTTTTTCTTCTCTTATCTGTGTATCTTCTACTAAAGTGTGTATCTGATTAGGTGTAACCCTGGTAAGTCAATCTTCCTGCTATGGTTTGACTATGTCCCTCTGTGCTTATGGGTTGGGAGCTCCATCTCAAACCCTGCAGTGTTGAGATACAGAACCCAGTGTAAATGATTTAGGTCATGTGAGCTTTACCTTCATGGATAGTTATATCAGAACAATTTGTATCTCCCTTATGTAAATGAGTGTGCGTTGGATATCCTTCCACCTTTCTCCTTAAAATGAGGCACCAAGGACACTCCTAGACACAGTCCTTTGATCTTTGACATTTTGATCCATAGGAAGCACTATGACTTAGGTATTATATTACAGCAGACTAAACCAAACCGAGGTACTACATACATTAAGATTAACTTAAAAGTCAGAAAATGAGGGAACTTTGCTGCATGTGAAAAGCCTTTCTCATTAATGAGTGTCATGTCCCATTCTAGTTCGACATCTGTCCAAATGGATGTGGGAGTATCATTTAGAGCAGTGGCTCTCAGCCTTCCTAATTCTGTGACCCTTTAATAGAGCTCATCACATTGTTGTGGTCCTCAACATAAAATTATTTTGTTGCTACTTCGTAACTAGATTTTGGTAGTTATGAATGATAATACAAATATCTGCTAGGTGGAATATCTGATGTGTGATGTCCAAAGGGGTCATAACCCGAAGGTTAAACACATAGAGATATAGAGAACGTACTGCATAGATGGGAATTTTGTAAAAATTCTGCCAGACTCACTGACTAAAAGATAATAACTATTTCAAAGGTAAAAGTGTGCCGACATTGTGATTGTCTTCTGTGGCTATCCTAGTTAGTTATTGTGAGCTTTTCATTAACAGTCCAACACTGAAAGTAATTTTCACACCTCAGAATGATTATCTACACCAGTGCTGTTTAACATTCATCAACATATTAATACCTTTCTGCTTCATTGCAAATTTTTTTTTAACATCACATCACTTCAGTTCAATCTAAGCTGTATACTCATTGGGGCATAAAGACATAAACTAAAGATGAAGGTAAACTTAGAGATATTTAATTTATTCATTTCAAACTTTCCAGTATCAGAATATGTTTATTCTGATTATCTCTGTTACTTACATGTATATAAAAAACAATTTGTGTGTGCAAATAAATCCACTGGCTAAGATATGAAAGATCATAATCTTACAATTTGTTAAACAACATTGGTGCTTAAAGTCTGAACCATGTACATCCGAATTCCTTTGCATGTTGTAAGGTGATTGATTCTATTTGCTGCAGGGTCTAAGAAACCCACATAGATTTTCATAAAGAGTGCAAAAATGGAGTCCGAGAGGCTGAGGCAGCAAGGCGAGATGGAGGAAACGGAGTCCTCTCTCTTCTGCTTTCAAAGCAGGTTTGTTTTAGTGAATTACTGAATCTCCCCAAGGAAAACTGGAATTTAAAATGCACATGTAACAGCAACTATAAGGAGAAGCCTCCTGAATAAGTGTTTGGAGTTTTTTCTTTTAATTCAAAACGGATTGCCCAAATGCATGTAAACAGTGTTAAGATGGTGTTTATATTTGGTAAAATTTACCTATGTGATGATTTTCTGGAGACATACAAAGTTTTATAACTAATATCACAAGCCATGTGTAAAGCTTTTAAAAACCATTCCAGTTATGTCCAGAATATGCATTTACAGTTATTTCCCAAACTAATACTGTACCAGTCCCCTGCCTCAGTCTCAGCAAGTTACTAGTGCATTTTCTGTTTTTTCATTGTGGGAAGGGAGGCTAAAAATAGCTATTGCATTTTTCAAAACTGACAGTTGGGTGAACTGGCAACCATCACAAGTCAACAGCAAAAAGGTCACATTTCTACACCCCTTAAGCATAACACTTTCAAATATTATCATGATGTTTTCATGATGCTCCAAAAATGAAGCCCCTTCACACTGCCTTTGAAGCACATATTCTGTGTGAAGGAAGGGACTCTGCTCCTGCTGTGATGTGTTAATATCTGTTGCCCTAACTCCGTTTCTTGAGAAGACTTATTTCTTCCTTAAGTTGTGTTCATGTATTTACTACAGATCAGTTGAGTGTATGTACAAAAGCATAGACTTGCTGTGAAATATTACTTTGATCTTGCTTTAATACCTAGGAGATGCTGTACAATATGTGCCCCAAAGTGAGGCAGATGTGAATAGGCAGCTGGTTATCTTCCCCTCAGTAATGCATCTTCCCCCATTTGGTGTTGAAACAATTATGAGCTCCACTGGGGCCAAGATAAATGACCAATAATGCCTCAAAGGTAACATTTTGTTCCTGTTTCTTAGTCAACTTCCAACATGCTAGAACACATCTTCCCAAGAAAATGTTGGATGGCAAAATGTTGTTATTTCAAAGACATTCCTTCCAATCATGGATTGGGCTCCATCAAGTGGGGTAACACATGTGAAAATGTTTCAAAAACCACAGAAGTGTCCAATAAATCTTAACAATTATCACTATCAGATGGAGATTAAGAAGAAGTAGCAGCAACAGTGATCCTTCCAGAAGACTTAAATATACAAAGTGAACGACACTGTTTATAGAAAAATGACAATACAAGATTTGCTGATAATCCAGGCATGTACAATGAAAGTCATTTTATCCGTTTTTCCTAAAATATTAAAGTATTGGGACAGAATCAGAGAGGTTCCTCTTCTTCAGTGGGATATGGCAAGGAAAGTAGTCTTACTTATTATCCACTCCGTTGAAGAAAAGTAGGGACCCAACACACTGATTTCTGCCGTTAAATGGAAGTTGACCCTCGAGGGTGAGGGTGGAGTTAGCAGCCACTTTTCTAATAACTGAAATATACTTAAAGCCACAAACAACACAAAACCTTCCATCTACACTGGGAAGTAACTGTTTGTCATGCAATCTCCAGTAAATACTTAAGTGCAACTTAGAACATTTTACATATTTGTTCAGAGCTTTAACCTGGCTACTAGACCTAACAAACCATTTTTTTTTTGTTTTACCAGGACTACAATCTGTATTGTCCCACTCACTATTTGTCAACATCCAACAGATTCCTGATTTCTGAAAGGTTTCAGAGAAAAGATTTTGGGGCAATATGCAGTTTGCTCCATGAAGGATGGAGATATTTGGTGGGGAAAAAAAGAAGCATTTAATGAAAAGAAAAGGCTGTCCTGGAGATCAAGAAAGAAATTCCACAGGGAAAAAGAAAGGTTGTAGGTCTTACCACTTCTCCATAGCAGAGTATCTCCTCTGGAGACTCACAGATACTCTCAGCTGGTAGACTGCTGGGAGTTCTCATTTGTTGACTGCTCACTACCTGACATTTTTAGGGCTTCTCTGAAACTCCATCCCTGCATTTAAATCCTGACTAGTCTGTGGTAGCTTTATTATGTTTTATGACCATGGCTCTTCAGGGTAGGCTGTGTTTAGTTTCAGTGTTTGGAGGACAGAATAGAATATTAAGAATCTTGCTTTTACACTGGCCATTGAGGTATCTCATGATTCCATTTCTAACTCAGAACTGTAACCTGTGCAGCCATAGACACTTTTCCTCTAAGACCTGGTTATCAGCAAGCTGTAGATGAGCCTGTTTAGAGCTACTGGCATTTCATAATGAGCCATGTTTCTGTCTAACAGAACTTCCAGTGAGTGGGCAGTAGATATCAAAAGCTTATAAATCCAGAACATTGAAAGAATAATAGTAATTGGTTTTGCTGTTCGCCTTTTTTTTCAACCTTCTTTTAGTTCAATGTGCCCTAAAGATCTGTTAAAAAATTAGAGTATATACAGAGAATGAGGAGGTAGAGGCAGTAGAAAGTCTTCATGCACAGAGATATAAACTACCAAGAAAGACAGAGCCAGTTTTTAAATACAGCAAAATGAGAAATGGAGAAGGAAGGTAGACAGGCAAACAATAAACAAAAACATCCCGTGATACCCTGCTAGACACCACAGGGCCTGAAAAGCACTCAACATTTGATGTTTTAAAAGAGGAGAAAGCAAGAGACACATCTAACCACCTATGCAAAGGTTCCCTTTGTGTGAAGATGCAAGTAGAAAGCAGAGTGCTCAATGTCAAGGTCCATGAACCTCAGTAGGCCTTCTCTATCAAGGACAGTGAGCCAGGTTTACCATGGAACACAGACAACACTGGACTCTCACATAGCACAGAGCCAGTCTTCCCCACTTAATCTCATTTCTCCATTTTTTTCTATTTATCATAACCTTTAGCCCACAGTATGCTGCCAATTTAATAAAGAATGTTTATATTTCCTAAATATACATGTATATAAAAATTAGAATTAAAAGAAGCAATTCTTAGGGCTCAAGAGGTGGAGAGGTGGTTAGGAACATGCATTTCTCTTGCAGAAGACCTTAGTTTATTTCTCATAGCCCATTTTTATTCAACTTACAACCAGCCCTAACACCAGTTACAGGAATTCCAAATCTCTAGTCTCCTTAGTTACTTCTACTCAAGTACACATACTTACACACAGACATACACACATAATATAAAAATAAATATTTTTGATGAAGCTGCTCATGTTGATTTTGCCGCGCTATCTTGTCAGTCTTCTCCTCTGGGTCCATCTGCAGTTTGGATTGGTTGTAAGCAGTTGGCCAGGTATATATTACGGCTGACTTAGATTCCTATAAATTGCACAATTTGCAGTGTACTTTTTTCCTCCTGGTAATTATCTTGTCTTATTTGCCTTGTGGTGGCACTCTACTCTTCTTCTGAACTTGCCAGGTAATGACATTTAGCACAATCAAGATGCAAGGAAGGTTTACAAATGTTTACAACATTGTTTATACATTTTACTACTTGTATATTCTGTGCTTCTACCTATAGGCAACACCCTTCTTTGGAACTAAACAATTCTGTGGGTCCTCAAACACTGGTACTTACATGTCTGTCTTCCTTACTCTACTTTAGCCATCATCCTGTTTGTCTGGAGATCTTGACTTCTCACACATCAACTATCTCCTTTTCATGTGTTTTGAGAGTACCCTCAGGAATTTTGGAGGTCTTGAATTCCAGTATTCTTGATCATAATTACTGTGGTTTCTCTTCTTGTTTCATATGCACAAGTTTTCTGGATACATTAATATTTAAGTTACTCTGTCTCCCTTCTTTCAACTTTTTTAATGTAGTTCTTGATGCCCTCGCTACAGAAATAAGACAAGAAAAGGAAATCAAAGTAATATAAACAGGAAAAAAGCAAACCATCTCTGTTTGCAGGTGATATAATATTGTACATAAGCAACTAACTATAATCTCAAGGAAAACATTCATCTCTGTGAAGAACAAATTCTCTCACCTATTGAGATGCAGAAATGGCCATGTCACATTCAATCTACTTTGTACAACTGGAAGTCCACTACTTAATTTTAATCCATTATAATCAAATTCCTGGCCCCACATGATATACTGGTGTCAGTGATGTCCTATTTCTTAATTCATATAGATTAGTCTAACTTTTTGTGTTACTGAATGCAACAATTAGTATCTACTTGTCTATTTCCATCAATATAACGAATCAATGATGCTAGGTTTTTCATATACACAGAATTTATGTAGTGAACAGTTTTGGGGAGTAGAAAGTCTATGTGGATGTTGCCAGCTGTCGTATTAGTCAATCCAGACTTCATCACTTCATGGCAGTTGACATCATGAAGAAGAAAAAGAAGGAAGAAGAGGAGGAGGAAGTGTGTGTGTATGCATATGTGTGTGTGTGTGTGTGTGTGTGTGTGGTGTCCTCCCATCTAGTTCTAGTTGGAATACACAATAATGAGAGCATCATCTAAATAACATATTCTCATTCTAGTCAACTCATTATGGTCCCAACTCTAGATACCATAGTCATATTCAATTTTGACATGTTATTCAGATTTTTTTTATGTGTGCATATAGTGCTTTTGTTCAAATCTCTTCACCTTTCTCTGCTCCTCATTTGTTCCTTTATCTCACCATGACCACCTTTCCTTCCAACTATCATGTGATTTCAAATTTTTAACCCACTGAGTCCACTTAGTGTTGACTGAATATGCATAGGTGTAGAACTGTCTTCTGGAGCATGGGTAACCTCTTAGGACTGAAAAATTCTCACCTCTCTTCCCCTGCCAGTCATTAATTAACAATACCTCCTCAGCTATGGTAGAACTTTATTAGTTCCTCTTCAATTTATTTTGCAATTTTGATTATAAAGCAATTATGTTCATTTTTGTCTATATACAACAGTGCTGTTGTGCCCAGAAAATACTGTTTTACTGTAGATGTTTACCTTGGCTCTTACAATTCCTCTGTCCTGTCTATCCAATTTTTCTTGTGCCTTGGAAGAAGAGCTGCAATATAGACGCCCCATTTACAGATGGATATTCCACATTCTCTTAATCTTTGTGTCTTAACTAAATGTGGGTCTCTACATTAATCTCCATCTTCTGTAAAAATACTAAGTTTTTCTGCTGAAGGTTTGTGACGTCTTAATTTGTAGGTTTAAATACAAAAATCTTAGGTGGTAGTTAATTAATATTTCCATTTAATATTATAATGGTAGTAGCTTCTCTCCATGGGACTATGACTTAGCCAGACACAGGCTTTTATCATAGTTAATAGCGCCAGGTATGAGTTCTATCTCCTATAATGGACTCTAAATCCAATCAGAAAGGAACTGGTTACTTTCATGACTTTTATGAAACTACAGGAACCAATGGAAATATCTTGCCAGACTAGCTTTTAATTGAAACTCACAGATTCACAACTGGGTAAGGACAATGATTGTCTCTCTTAGTAGCTTGTGTAGCAATTTACAGCACTATGAAAGCTAGCCAATAGCAATGAATCTTTCATGTTTATAACTAGCAGATCTTTGAAAAAGCCACACTGAAACTATAGCACACTGCTTTCATAAAACATTCTGCTCTCCTGGCTGGTTTTTTTTTTCTGTTTGTTTTGTTTTGTTTTGTTTTGTTTTGCTTTGCTTTGCTTTGCCTTTTTTTTTCTTTGCCAGTGTTTTCTGGTTTTCTCATTCTGGTTTTCTCAGTTGATTTCACTATTTTTCGGGACCTGATTTATTGCTACCTTCTTAAAACATGCTTTATCTAATGACTTATTTCTTATTTTCCCCTTCTTTTTCTGAATGTCTTCAAATTCCTCAAATTCCAACCAACCCCTTCCATTTGTTGCTCTCCCTGAAAATTACTTTGTTTCTCTTTTCAGGATAAGAACTGAAATATTGGTACAGTGGTACATACCTATAATTCTAGCATATGAAAAGAAGAGGCAGGAGCCTTAGATCCAAAGTAATATACCCTGTCTCAAACAGCAAAACAGTGATCCTATGATGTCTACTCTGCAGCTGTCTACATGCCTGCACATTCCTGCTTCTATAGTTTTATTATTCTTTAGTTTTTAATAGTTACGGATGATAATCTTATCCAAAGCTAATTCACTTATTACCATCCTTTTCATTTCCTTAACCACATTCAATTATCAACTGAACTATACTAATTATGTCTTTTTATCTTTTGTTTAGAATGTTCTGAATCTCCAAAATTAAGATTTCACTGGGTTAAAATACTTTGATCCTAAAAATCAATAAAATGATATCAAGCCATCCTTTTTTCTATTTGATAAAGAATTATTCATCCTGTTTGTTCTTTTTACCTCATCCCTATTCATGCCTCAACATCTGACATGAAATTCAGTTTTGCTGATACAGATTGTACAAACAAGAGAAAGTTGTAAAATGAAATCTGCAGTTTCACTATGCTTGTCTCATTGCTTTAGCAATTTGAGGAAGGCTACACATCCTAACTCACAGCTCAGAGTATCTATTCCATACACATAGTATGCAAAATTTCTTAACACAAAACAAAAGTTGGGGGGAAGGGAACAAAGAGGAAAGGGTTTATTTTGACTTTCAGTTCTAGAGAGTCCATCATAGCAGAGAAAACATGATGATATGTCATAAAGACATTTTTAAATACTGCCTTAGCAGTCAGGGAGACAGGGTACACAGGAAGTAAGACAAGGGCACAAGGACTTAAGACCTCAAAGCTGTCTCCAGTGACATACTTCCTCTAGGAAGGATCTACATCCTAAAAGTTCTACACCCTTCCTAAACAGTGTCACCACCTAGAGACCAAGTGTTCCAACACATGAGACTGTGTTTAATTTTACATTTAAACCTCAAAAATAGCAAATAGGTGGGTTATGTTTCAGGGAATTTTCTTATGTTTTCCTCTAAATATTGTTATTATGACTTCTTTGAGACTTTTATATAATGGGTTTTAATCATATTCATCCCATCCCCTAACTCCTCCAAAATCCTCTCCTCTTCTACCTCCTTACCTTCATGTCCCCTCTCTCTCTCTCTCTCTCTCTCTCTCTCTCTCTCTCTCTCTCCAGTCCACAGAGGTTAACTTTACCCAGACCAAAAAACATACCCTGGAGTGTGGTTAATATTCGAGGCATTATGACCACTAGAGAAATCTGGCTTTCCCTCTTCCAATCACAATTACAGTCCAATAGTTCCTCATCTTTGCATAGGAATCTGTGCATGTCTCTACTCTCTGTGCTGAGATTTCATTTGCCTTGAACATGTACTGCTATTATACATGATGGAAAAATTGTGGTGAGTTCTTATGTGCACTTTCTCTGTTATGTCTGGAAAAATACAGTTTCTTAAAGTCATCCACCACTTCTGGATCTTATGCTATAATGCAGTTAATACTCTAATTGGACAGTATTGATAAAAAATTCTTCAAGGAGCAGGAATGAATTACGTTTTTTTTGTATTGGTGGCCAATGGAGGTCTCATGTTCCCATCAAAATAATTACAGGCTATTTCTAATGCTACTTATTGCTGTAGACATTACATATTTGAATTAGAATATGGAGGAAACATAGTTGGTACCCAACTGGATATTTCATTACTACTGGCTTGCTTTCACGGTGCTGGAAAGTGCTATGAAGGCTAGTGATGAAGAAAGATAACCATCATTTCATCTACCAGTGAACACTACAAGCTACAACAAAAACATGCCGGGCAAGATATACCCACTGGTATGATAGTGGCACAAATATATCAAGAGTTATCACCCACATTTTCATCGAATAAAAGACCCACTAGAACTTCATAGGTTATCAGAGAAAATCTGCTATTATCTTGCTAAATAGGCATATGAAAAATTAGTGACTTAGTGTACACCAATTTTCTCTTTCTTTTTTCTTTCTTTCTTTTTTCTTTCTTTCTTTTTCCTTTCTCTCTTCTTTCTTTCTTTCTTTCTTTCTTCCTTTCTTCCTTTCTTCCTTTCTTTCTGTGCAACAAAAATAAGATGGAATTTATCCAATGGGTCTTTACTCGGCCACCACTGATTTCAATGAACAACATAAACAAGAATGGTACTTTAGACAGATTCTTCTCTAATTCCTATCTTATATGTGTTATCAACATTGCTTTTCATGAGCAATAATTATTTTATATTTCTCAGACTGTATTCTTTATTTTTATTTTCTCAGAATTTTTCTTAGAAAGCAGCTTCAACTTCTAACATTAAGGTCTTATCTTTGCCCTTATGTGTTGTCATAGGTAAACAAATGAGATGTTTTCCTAATCATGGATTGTTTTTAAATGAATTTCATATGAAAAAGATTTTATTCTTCCTCTCTGGCTACAAAAATAGGACCCAAGGTGATGCACAGAGTGCCTTTCTATGGCTGCATCATCTGTTCTCCTGATAGGTCTACTGTAACAAAACCTCTGCTCTAAGAACAGATTTTTACTGAGCTCCCACCAGGCTTACTCAGATTCTACTTCAGGAAAAGTCTATAATAGTTCTTTGCCTGCTTGACTGCTCTTACTCATATGAAAGCTCATGTTGCACATAACCCAGGTGTATTGATTAGTTGACTTGCCTTAGGTAGCATGTCTAAGGAACATAGATTTGCTTTTCTCCCTTTCACAATCTTAGATCATTCTGCAACTTCTATCACAACATTTGGGGCCTATAGAGCTACCCTCAATACTGTAACAATTCTCTTCCTACCTATAATATTTTCTCCAGGCTAAAATCAAATAAAAATTGCATTCACATAAAAATGAAAATCTAAACATGGCACGTTTTTGCTGAAAACCCTTTATTGTCTTTCCACTGCTGCTTTGTAAAGGCTCAAGTATCCCCCAGGTGTTCTGCCATGTCTGTCTGCCCTACACATGGCTGAATCCTTTTACCATCTGTGTTTGTTTGTTTGTTCTGTCATTCCTGTGTTCCCTTACTCCTTTACTCTACACTCACTATGCAGGATTTTTGCAAGCTGTGTTTCCTTGTAGGTCTGAAAGTTTTCCTTTAGTCTTTTAAGTTAACAGATTCCATCCTGAAACTGGGACTTCTCATTTGGACAAGGAAGTGGTAATAGATGTGCATTGTTTCAGTCTGCTAAATTGTTAGCTTGTTATCACAGAAATCAATGCACTCTTCTTGTGTGCCTGGACAGGTACCAAGTTATTGTATGGGGAAGCAAATGGGAAGCCTCTTCACCAAATGTCAATAATGTACAATGACACTTTTAACTAATGGAGGAGATGAGATGTGCTGATACACAGATATGTAGTATAACTGTCAAATGAGGGAAGTGAGCACATAAATCCTCATATACATTTATTATTTCTTATGAGAGCATTCGAATCCTCTCCTTTAGCCGTTAACATAAAATGTATTATTGTCAGCTATAGTCAACTCATTCTGCAAAAGAATAATAGAGCCATTTCTTCATACACACCTGAAGTTGTAGTTGAAAAGAAACTTATTTCCTCCTTCACCGATTCTATCCTCTGATTTTATTCATTCCCTCATTTAATCTGTTCCTAATCTCTATTATTCCAGCCCATTGGCCTTCTTATATTCTCATTTTCTTTCACATTGTTTCTTTTCATATTGTGTTCTAACTACAACATGACTAAGACTATGCTAATGTTGCATTTGACTTCTTTCTCCCTGTTTCCCAAGCTACATATCTCCTCAGTTCACAAGGCATTGTTCTATTGCATCCCACATAGCCTGCACCATACCGGAGATTCTGGTCTTACCTTTCAACATATAAAACCCAGAGACTTGTTATGGTTTGACTCTGGCATATTTCCCCACAGGTTCTCTTTGTCCCTCACTGGTAGACATCTGCTGGGAGGTTATGGATCCATTAAGGACTGATACCTAGGTGGCAGAAGTAGGTAACTAAGAGCAGACATAGAAAGTTATAGCCTAACATTTGACCCCTAGTCCATTGTGAATGGAGAATTCTCTATCACATACTCTGACCTATGGATGAACTCCTTGCCACAATGGAATAACTCACTTCTGAATCCTTAAAATATAGTGCTTCTCCATTAAGTTGCTTCTATTGGATGTTTTCTCACACATAATGAGAAAATAACAATAGTAAATGTTAGTAGCAGAGAGATGATGGGTCACTGATGCTACTAAAACTGATAACATAGAACATAGACCTTTGTTTCTGGGCTGTGGAAATGAATTTGAAAGAGTTTGGAGTTCAGGGAAACCCTGGAATGCTGGAATCAGATCTTGATGTGTGAGTCCTTTGGGAGGTCTCTGACTGGCATATTGTCAGATGTGAAGACAAGAAGTACTGCACTCACAAACTGTCAGCTGAAAAAGACCCTACTGGGTGTTGGACTGGAGGCTATTTGTGTTGTGGTCTAAAAAAAAAATTGTTGATCTATATTCTGCCAAGTCCTGCAAATGTGTGTGGGGTCAAATGCGAAAATGAAAGGCTAAATTATTTGGCAAAGACAATTTCAAACCAATAGGACACTGAGGTTATTATCACAAACTAATGTTGCCTTTGGTAACTTTTATATTGATTAACAGGGCAGAAGATTTTGAAGTATGTAATTTAAAAAGAAAAGGAGCATTTATTTGTTTAAAGCTACAGACAAAGCAAGTGCAAAGAAATCAGATGTGAGTGTTAAAGGCCTGAACCATTAAAGAAGAATAAAGAACTATAATGGGCCAACAAGAATGGCCCTGGAACATGTTTCCCTTTACTGGTGATTCTAGTGCACAAAAATGAAAGCCCATTTGAAAGATTCTTCTTCACAAAGAGACAATCTTGGGAGAAAGCTAAAAGGAAACTCCACTAGAATGTAGCCATTTAGTGAACTCTTTTCTTAAAACCAGTCATGCAAGAAATAAAAGATAAACATCTAAATTGATTATATTTCCTCTCTTCTGTGAATACAGATGTAGTAAGCTGTAGTAAGCACAAATATGAACATATCTCTTTATTAGGATGTAGAGTCTTTTCAGCATATATCCATGAGAGATATAGTTACATCGTATAGCTTTACTATTATCTTTTTAAGGAAGCTCTAATCTAATTTTCATAAGGACCAATTCACACTCCTATTAATAATGAATAAGGGTTCCTCTTTACCCATATCCTTGTCAGAATTTGTTTACTTGGTGGATATAATATAATTTCATGAATGTTTAGGATGTTGGATATTAAAAAAATATTCAAGGCCGTTTATAGTTGTTCTTTTTTAGTGTGTGTGTGTGTGTGTGTGTGTCTGCCTATGTGGTAGATATGGAGGTGATGGAGATCAGAGGGCATAAGGTCTTTAAAAACAGCAACTATAGGAGCATATAAGCCACCTGATGTTGGTACTACAACCCATATCCGGGTCAACTTCAAGAACAGTATGTATACTTAGTTATTAGGTCATCGTTTTCACCTTATAGCTATTCTTCTAAGAACTGTTTGTTCAATTATCTGGCTTATTTTATTGATTGGAAAATTTGTGGAGCTTCTTTATCTTTAACGTTAAGAATATATATATATATATATATATATATACACACACACACACACACACACAGACACACAGACACACACATATATATCACTGTCTGAAATATAGCTGGCACTATTCCCTCCCATTCCATGGGTTGTTTTCATCACTCTATTAATTTTCATATCTATGTGAAATTCTTTCTAATTTCATTTAACAGTATTTGTCATTAATTGGAGCTATTTCAGCCAGGTTTAACTTAAGCTCTTTGTTGCCATCTGAATTGTTTTTGTGTAGGGTGAGAGATGTGGATATAATTTCACTCTTCTGTGAATGGCTATCTGGTTTCTCTATCACCATTCATAGATTAGGCTGATAGATGAAAATCTCTGAACCTGGAGCCACAATTATTGTTTCCCTCATAAGTTGCTCATGTCAAGTATGTTTGTCACAGTGAAAAATATAGTGCCCAAAATAAAACATAGGCATCTTCTCTTCAAACTTTTTGAACCAACTTATGATGCCATCCACCTATGTAAGAGCTTGGGTTCCTCTTTATACTGCACTTCTTCTTCTGCATATTTCTACCAAAACAATCTGTAACATCAATGTATGTGTTTGATTTCCTGCCCTAAGTTTTATTAACTTGTTCATCATAGATCCAGAGGACCTCAAATATGGAATGTATGATTAATGAGGAAAGAATTTATGAATATTTTGTGTTTGTGATCAGTACCAGACAAGTTCTACTTAAGTACACAACTACCCAAGTAAAAGTAACTGCAACATTTGAAACTCTGTGGAAGTAGAAACCATGTCTCCCACTCCTCCTATCACCTGCTCCTAGTCAGCCAGAAGCTCTGGGGTGGGCCCAATAAACTGTTTTATTAAGCTTGCCATAAGATTTTGATGCACATTCTGCTTTACCTGAGAAAAAGTTTTAGGATGCTTCCAGCTCGTCAAAGCTTGCAACTGCATTCAGCAAGAAACAGATACCACAGAAAATAGGGACTCTGCCCATGGATAGGAGAGAAAGTATTAGTTTAGGGCTTTGACAGTTCCTAAGTTCATCCTGTGTCCAAGCATCTGAAGGCAACCTGAGACTCACTTTTATGCTCTGGAATTCAAATTGAGACAGCAAATTTTTGTGGCTTTGCTTTTATGTTTAAATGGCAGCCCTGGAATTTTGCCTTGCCACAGAGCATATTAGAATAAAAGAGAAAGGGGTGGAGATTTGTTTTAAGAACTCCAGAGAGTAGGCTGAAGTAACTACATAAGTTTCCCCCCAACAGTAGATTTTGGACAGAGAAAAGTAGGAAAACCCAGAACTAATTGCTCTCTTGCTTAAAATCTGTCCCTTCCACTGCCAAGAACTTAACTTCAGACCCCCAAGCTTCTCTTGTGTGGCCCTGATATCTTTACAAGAGTAATTTTTCATAAGTCAGTATGATTATCACTGGCTCACATTGTAAAACTCCCCCTTGCTGTGGGAAGAAAACAGACTCCCCAACTGTCTTTTATAAACCTTGAATATGGAAAAGATTTCATATATTCTTGAATAGGAACAGATCCAGCCAAGGGGGAGTAATGATGTGGACCTTGCTTTCTCTTTTCTTGTAATAAATTTGATAGCTGCTCTCTGTGTGTGTGTGTGTGTGTGTGTGTGTGTGCCTGTGTGTGTGTTTGTGTGTGTGAAAATGAGAGAGAGAGAGAGAGAGAGAGAGAGAGAGAGAGAGAGAGAGATTAATTCTTCTTAGCTTGTTCAATGGACAGTAGTGACAGAAACACTGTGTTTATAGGCTTATAATTCCACAATCAAATACTTTGATATAGTGTTTAAGAACTCTGAAATTTCTTCCAATTATTAATTTATACTTTTTGTTCTTTTTCTTTCTTCTAAGCAGTATGTGTATGCCACTTTCTGAAAAGCAGAGCTTTGATGGCAGTGAGGTGACTCATTCCTGTTTTCAGCAATTCCAGGAGGCAGAGAAGTATCAAGCCTTTGAAGAAATATTGGTTTCATAAGTAATTACACCCACTTGACCCAAGTGTCTTGGCTGTGGAAAGAACACCAGCATTCCTCAGACTAAAACCATGCTGTTTTCCATGCTCTGGGCTTGAAATGTATTATCTTAGTAAAAAAAAAAAATTAAAATTAAAGAAATATATATTAACCTTTTAAAAATAGGAATGTCTAAACTTTTATGCTTTAGAGACATACACTAGTGTTTGTAACATTATGTATAATTTTATAAAAGTGAGACTATATGAAAAATTACTTCCCCAACATTAAAACAATTCTATAAATTTACCATTTACCTTAAACCTTCTCTAAGTGTTTTCATGACACATGTTCATTACAGAGTTCACTAAATTAATAATTGCAAGTATGAGTCACGGGTTTAAAGGACAAAAACTGTGAGACATTCTTTTCACTGGCTTCTGACTGGCTAAGATAATAACCTTCGATTCAAAATTATTTTTTTATGACAACAATTCTTCTTTACTTTCTCTGTAAGAGTCAGAGTTTATCAGAGAAACGCAATAAGGTTGCATTTTAATGCTCAGTGTATTGCTTGAAAAAATGGAAATGTTAACTGTGCTTCTTGGAAATGGCACAGTGATCAGGCTGAGAAGCTTCAGGCTCCATGCATGATTCCACTGAAGACTGATCTATGCTGCCGCTCTAACAAAGGGTGGTGGATCTTTTCCTATACCCTGACCAACCATGGGAGAAGGAGGGCACTGTGCAACGTATACTCTCATGGCATCATACTTCCTTATCTTCCTCATGAGAACATGCCATAAAAGTGATGAGTGTTTTGTTTTCTTATATTCTCCATTCAGACAACTGTTGTTTTTATAAATGTGGAAAGTCGTGAGTGTTGAACCAAAGTAGAAATAACCATTACACCATTCCTTTCTCTCTTGAAACATGAAATGGCTGGTTTACAATAAAACCATCCAAACTCAGGACTTATACTCAATTATTATGGTGGTTTTCTTTAACAAAAGCATCCAACATCATGGATATCTGTTATTACTGATACATTTCTTTTATGAATGCTTGCAGTTTTGTGCTCTTTGGACAATTCCTGGAAGCTATCTTTTTTTCTCTGTGCATTTACATATCATTTCTGATGCTGGCGCTCACTTTCTTCCTCATCCTACCATGACAGTCCACAACCAGCAAAATTAACCTGAAGATACTCTAAGTTCTAGTGCTCTTTCTGCTGCATGGAGTCTCACTTCCAGCTTGGATAATGCTGAAAAGAGTCCCAAAGAGTTGTCCTGTTGCAGAAGTCCCAGAACGAAAGGCAATCAGTAAATTCAACAAGTATCAGAGGACACACACTATTTTAGGTACTTGTCCAAAAGTATGTAAGAATATTTTGCTGATGATGCTTAGAATGAATTTATGGCACCCAACCAAAGGCTTCTTGCTTTAAAATTTTAAAACATAAGTCAAATTTCCTCTCCACCTTCTGGAGAGAAAAATAAAATCTTCACAAAGCTATATAGTTTAGGACCACATCAGTATGCTTAACTTCCACAAGCCTATCTGTTATTATAGAACGGCGAACTGGGAGTTGATCTCAGGCTACATGAATGGCAGTTGAAGCTGGTATTGTTAAGGAGGAATCTTCCTATCTTCCTGCCCAGGGACTCATTTGTTCAGCTTCTACAGGATAGAGTATCCCAAATAGATAGCATTGTTTTTCATGTTTACTTGCACCTTGAGAATATTAGCTTAATATATCACAGTCAGCATGCAGATTGTCTTGTAAAATGCCCCATCCATCCCAGTTGGTTTTAAATCATAAAAGACTATTCACTTCCCTGTATCCCCAGAGCTTGCTGCAGTATGTCTTGTTTACTCATGCCAGATTTGTGTAAGGTGAGAGTGGGATACTTGCCACTGGGGTCATACACTAGAAGCCCACAAGCTTCTACAATACGTTGTGTCCTAGGTTCAACACAATTTGAATATGCCAGGGCTCCCTTTTGGATTTCATTAAGTAGGAGCAATAAAGAGATGCATTCATTGTCAGTTTGTAAGCCAAATATTTGTCATAAATTTACTGTATCTAATATAGGTGAGTCTGCACTGGACATTTCTGCTTGATTAGACTACACAGCCACAGAGAAACACCTCTAATGGGCTGTTACTACAGAACTATTCTATGGTCTGAACTTGCTGATTTTTTGAGTCTTATAGTCCAGCTATCTTAGTGAACACACATCAGTCAGATTGTTATTTGGGAATTTCATTTCTCTCTCCTTGGCTGGAAAATTGGAGTCTTTTTTGTTGGCTCCAAATTCTGTGAAGAAAGAGACATGGTTCTCACTGGCCAAGGATAAACCTAAGACTTGACAGAAAACTCCCATTTTTACTTTCCTAATGAATTGCTTTAGTCAGTTTCTTTGTTAAAACAGAAGCTGGAGGTCTGAGGTTGTCTTTACTTTGTGTCACTGACTTATTAGTCAATATACAGAACTTGGTTGGAAAATAACAAGATGCAAATGATCCTTTCGTTAGGATGCTTTGTGTAGGGAGCATAGGAAGCCCTGAGTGAGCCAAGTCCTGAGTGAATGTGTGTCACTGGCACGAGTACATCCATGTCAAGGACTCTATAGCCTTAGACTTAGATGAACAGCAAGGCCTTCCCTGAGGCATGGAGTGCAGCTATTGGCAATGTGTGCAAGTATATCTTACATTGTTTTCTCCTCTATGACATTTATGCTCTAAAGACTTAAGCCATAAAAGCTGCTTCTACTGAGATGAGTTAAACCTATCTCCTTGATCCAATTGCTTACCATAAACCCTGCCTCCTTGTTTATCTTCATGTAATAACCTGCCTCTCTGTTCAGCTCAATAATAACAAGCATGTTGAATTTTGTAGGTACTGAAGTTCCTCAAGTAGAGATCACAGACCATCTGGCCCCATCGCTCTGATTGCTGGAGATGCTTTTAAACTGATCCTTTACAAAAACATATACTCCAGATTCCAATCAGTCCTATGCTTCCCTTAGCTCTGTACTAAAATGATAATTTTAGTTGTAAATTTTCATGGAGCAGGGAATATAATTATGCTAAATTTAGAAAAGAGATGCTAAAGGCACTGGAAGTCACAAGTCTATAAGAGTCTAGTATCTTGACCAGCTTGTAAGGAAGCCTCAAGAGCATATGAAGACAGATGTTGATGTCAGTGAGCCTGGATAGATTTCTTGGCAATGACCATAACTAATCAAATAAACTTTAGCAATGTTTTCTTTCCTCTCTTTCTTAATTCAAAATGCAAAGAGATACTAGATGGAGACATGTTTAAGTTTCAGTACAGCAACATTAGGAAATGGTTGTTGTAACATCAAATGTTGATATACTATACAGTAACCTATTAATTCAGATTTATATGTTACCTGAGTACCTTCAGCATTCAGAGTTGCTGAGGGAAGAGGAGACAAGAATTTTAATGGCTACAGAAAGGAGCAAGATAGACACTTGAGTACTAAAAGTGATTCTATCATCCAATGTGGCACAACTGAGAAGCTTAAAGATGCCCTATTTTGCACATAGAGATAATGTTATGTCCCACATAATAATGCTACATATGATTTTACAATAAACCATATATGTGAGAGGGTCCTATAAGACTCTATCACGTAGTAGTGAAGTAGCCATTTTTTGCTTGTTACATACAGTCATAAAACTAAGGAATGTTACATTTCTAAGAATATGTATTTGCTTAGAATATGTGAGTATACTGGACACTAAAGTGAAGGGAAATTTTAGATACAAATAAATACATCATGCCATAGTATTTTGTACTGGGTAATTTTTTTCTTGTAAACTGTGGTATCTAATTATCCTAAAGACTATTTTGTCCATATGTTTCGGATAAAATACAAAGTCAGGCTTTATACAAATATGGAAAGAGTCGAATGTTCTTGACCTTATGCCTTTGACATCTATATTCACGTCTTTTTCATGAACAGCCAAGTTCTTCTAAAGTAAGATGAAACATGACCTAGAAATTATGGTGAGGCTATGGAGACAGCAACAATAGGAACAAAAGAGAAAGTATGAAAACTCCAAAACCTAAACTTTACATTGCAAAAGTTGTTGGCAGGATCTGCTTCCAAGGAGAACTAGTGCACTATGAGCCAAAAATTAAAAATTGGAGATTAAAATGAAGCTTAGCAAAATATTAGTTTAGATCTCATAAAATAAATCTCCATAGTTTGCTTAATGTAATTACTCAATTCCTAAATGTAGATACATCGCCAAACATATGTCCACATAATTTATACCCAGAACAGAGCAGAAAAATAAAACACAGTTCTTGTCATTATCATGAGGACAAACACACAAGCTGAGCCCTATTTTTCCTTGGTAGCCAGACAGCACTATACCTGCAAGAAGTAACAGGCCTGACACAGCTGTCTCCTGCCGGCTCAAGGTAAACTGTGCTAAGCTTTCCCAAAAGTACTGATTGGAAGTGATAATCTAAATTGGAAGATCATTTCCATTTCAGACTTCCTGGTGGAGGTAGATTTTTGCATATAGATTCCCTCTGATTCACGTGCTGGATAAAAGGGGTAAGCATCATTCCCATTGGTTGTTTTACTGATTTTAGCCACACATATGTGCAATCCCAACCTCTATTCTCTACTCCAGATAAAGTAGCTGAGGTGTGATACATCAAGAACTGATGGACTGGTTTCTTAATTTTCTCTTATGTTGCCAAAGCAACAGCTCCATTGAAACAAGTCCACACAAAGCAAAGCTAAGTACAGCAGAAGCTGCTACACAGAATCACAATTAAAAGGTATATCTTTGTGTCTATTTTAAATAAGTGTCCGTTCTTTATTAAATTTTAAAATTATTTAATACTGAAAAATACCCCAAAACTTTTAAAAGGAATTAAAATAAATTTATGTCAAAAATATTATTTCTTCTATAGAATCCCATAAAGTCTTATAATAGGAGCATCTTCAAGCAGAGAACTTTTTACTGTTTTCCTTGGTATATTCAGCACCTTAATTTTTGATATCATAATTGTTGCCCCAGGCAACAATAATAGTACCATGTATTTTGTAGATGCTTTGCTCTATGGTTTTGAAACAGTACCTGAGCCAGGCGCACGCCTTTAATCCCAGCATTTGGGAGGCAGAGGCAGGTGGATTTCTGAGTTCGAGGCCAGCCTGGTCTACAGAGTGAGTTCCAGGACAGCCAGGGCTACACAGAGAAACCCTGTCTCAAAAAACAAAACAAAAAAAAAGAAAGAAAGAAAGAAAGAAAGAAAGAAAGAAAGAAAGAAAGAAAGAAAGAAA
>NW_021604587.1:10565212-10578634 GCF_004785775.1 Grammomys surdaster
AAAGAAAGAAAGAAAGAAAGAAAGAAAGAAAGAAAGAAAGAAAGAAATAGAACCTGAAAATAGTTCAAATATGCGTGGTTCCTTTTTAAAGAGATGTCTAAACAATGATGTGAAAGACTAGAGCTACAGTTACTCTGTGGAATTACATGATGTAGGAGTAAAGGGGAGACTGTGGGCTCTGACCTTGAAAGGGAACCAAGGCAGCCCTCACATCAACACTGTTCTGTTTTCCTGATCAGTCTTCCCTATGAAGCAGATGGTTTTGGAGTTTTTGTTTTGTCGATAGGGGGGTGTAATCTCATCTCAGCTCCTAGTTGCTCAGTTGGAACTGTTCTCAAAAGTCACTGTGTTTGGAATCAGCTCAGAGGTTGTTTATACTTTTCTGGCAAGGGCAACAGCTTCAGAAAACAGAGAGAGGGAGCCTAACGATTGTATGTTATTCTTGTAGGCAATTTGGAAGAACAGTCAAGATGATTATTAGGATGTTTCCAGCAGTGTCAAACCCTAGTCACCTGTAGGGTTTTAAACCTTCACCACCCCTTTGGGGGAGGGGGGCCGAACTCAGGGGCAAGTGATAGGCTATAGGGAAGCTCCAAGGTAAAGCTCCAGAGGTGGGAAGTCACAGTTTGAGACATGGGAAAGCCAGAGCTGGCTCGGGCATCTCCAGACCTGTGATAAGGCTTCTTCTGTTTCAGACTAGGACATGCCTAGATGATACAGGCCAAGTGGAATCAGGTGGGTACAGTGTCTCACTTGAATGGGAATATGTCCTCCCCCTTATAAGAATGAGGAATAGTCGGGAATGTGTCCTCACTCCTCACTAGAATGAGGAGAATAAACTACTAGACTGTCCTTACCTGGATCTTAGAAGTGACATTACCTCTGGCTGACACTAGAGAGCCTGTACACTCTGTTGCATCTAAGTGCTGGTGTAGAGATGCCATTTGTGCCTTTTGGTGACTTAATGTAATGGATAGTTAATGTCCTGAATATACTTAATGAATATTTATTTACTGAGATTACAGTATGTGAGAAACCCTTGTCCTGGGTATTGAGTATATAGTTGTGATCAAACACGGGTAAAAATGTTTATCTTCCTGAGGTTTAATGAGACTTAATGAGGAGACAAAAACAACACAAAAAACACGAAGCATAGGTGCTACCTGGTGGTTCATAAGAAGACACAATACATACATGAGCTAGGAAGGCTGCTTCCCATGGCTAACATAAATCATATCTCAGAATCAAGTAACAGAATAAAATATTTTGTCTTCTGGTGCCAAAATGGGTGTCAACGTTTTGCTAAAAGGGCAAGAGTGTATGTATACAAATTCCTTCTATTTAAGTCATTACTTGGTGCTCAAAGATACTGAGGGCTTTCTTTTAAAGGGGATTAACTCTAGGAAGACATGAAAGAAAAGTGAGCTCAAGATTTTTGGAGTGGATGTCTCCCTCGGGGATTCAACTTGAAGGAATTTCTTATGAGTACAAGGTTTAGAACCAATATTAAGAGCCTTCTCTTCCTCTCCAGAGATGGAAACAAGAAGAAGTCAGACTCAAAAGACAACAGAGATATAATTTGTATTTACATGTTAGGAAAAGCTAAGGGAAAATAGAATATATTAAAAGAACTAGACAGGTTTTTACATGTGTTCATTACAAAATCTAATTATATCATGAAGGTATGATAGTTTGAATACTTCCAAATACAGAAGGAATCACGAGGGAATGTTTGACAAAACATTAACCCGTTCAATACATAGATCAGGGCTGAAATAAGATAGAGGCAGGACTGAGTTTTGACCATGTACTTTCCATGATAATAAAATATTTATCATAAATAGAAGGTGTTTTCACTGAAAGTAACAGAAGGGGAAGTTGTCCAAATCTTGCCTCATTCTTTCGTGGGGGAAATTTACTCTCCATGACCTTCTAAATTCCAATTGAACACTTTTGGCTGAAGATCTGGATTTTAGGACATCTCCATTGGCGTTTCATTTTCATTTGGAAAGCCAACTAGACCACTGATCTGTTCTGCTTTTGCGTGAAATGCAATGGAAGGCTGTTCTTGTCACACAGCAAGATGTAACTTGGCCTTTTCTCCCCTTTCTCTACCCCAGAAATTGGCGTGCTAATAATTACCTTCAGAGCCTGGTAAACTGCTTCAAAGAATAGATTTCTTTAAGGAATCTTCATTTTGTCTTCACATCTCAAAGATACAAAACAGCCAGTTTTACTGTAAGTCACTATACTATGGGACATTTAAAAAAAAGTACCCTCATTGTTATTGGGGAGTGCAGACAGGAGAGAAGCCCTGCGGGCCAGTAGAAAGAATGGAAATATGCAACCTGGGGAGGGAGATGGGGAGACTGTCTACAATGTACCAGAGACCTGGCAGGTGAGAGACTCTCAGGACTCAAAGGGAGGGACCTTAGATGGAATGCCCAAGAGCGGGGAGTGGAACTTTTAGAGGCTACCTCCAGTAGAAAGACAGGGCGTCAAGTGGAGGGATGGGGTTGCTATCCCACAATGCAAAACACTGACCAGGAATTGTCCCTGACTAAAAAAACTGCAGGGACAAAAATGAAAGAGAGACTGAGGGAAAGGATGTCTAGTGACTGGTCCAACATGAGATCCATCTCAAGGGGAGGCTCCAAGGGCTGAAATTATTACTGATGCTATGGTGTGCTTATAGACAGGAGCCTAGCATGGCTGTCCTCTGAGAGGTCCACCAAGCATCTGACTGAAACAAATGAAGATACTTACATCCAACCAATAGACTGAAGCCAGGGACCCCTGTTCTTGAATTAGGGAAATGCTGGAAGAAGCAGAGGAGGAGGAAGACTCCATAGGAAGACCAGAACTCTCAACTAACTCAGATTCTTGAGATCTCACAGACACTGAGCCACCACCAGGCAGCATACACCAGCTGGTACGAGGCTCCAGTCACATATACAACAGAGGACTGCCTGGTCTGGCCTCATTGAGAGAAGATGAGCATAACTGTTGAGAGACTTGAGGCCACAGGGAGTAGGGAGACCTGTTGGGGTTTGGGGAAGATCCTTTGGTGACAGGGGTAGGAGGAATGGGATGTGGAACTGTGGGAGGGCAGATCTGAAGGGTGTAATGCCGGGACTGTAAAAAAACAAAAGCAAGTTAAAAATAAATAAATAAGTAAATAAATAAATAAATAAATAAATAAATAAATAAAAAGTACCCTCACCTTAAAGGACACTAAAGAAAAAAGTAAAAACAAAAACGATGAGAAGAAATCTCTTCTCTGTCCCAACATTAGGATGTCCAGAAGGAAACTTTCTAGAAGACTCTTCTGAGAGCAAGCAGGTGTGAGCTAGCCTCACTTTTATTTTTTACTGTTTAATTTACTGTTCATATGACTATAGGAAATCTGTGTCAATTGATGGGGAAAATAGATATTTTGTTCTCACTTCTTAGAAGTTATGAGAGATTACCTCATTTAGGAATCACTCGTTGCTAGGATACCTAGCAAAAGTAGTTGTTTTGAGCCTCCTTGGCTGATATACATCTTAGTCCTAGTTCCTCAGTGGCTCGTGGCTTCCCACACACTTATAAAGCTGTGATGTTAGTTAGCAGATGACACTGTAAAAATATGTCTCTAATCTCAGATTGAAATCCATTCAAGAAGACATCAGGGATCTCTGAATGGCTCTATAAGGAAAGGCCTCCAAGCAAAACAGGATCAGTGCATGTGACTAGCAGGCTCTAGGCTGAAGATGGTGATCTCTTTGCTACAAAGGAGGGATGGTTGAATAGTGACTGCAAAAATAAAGAGAAGTCATGGCTTCCTCACTGTGGAGAAATTATGGTAATTAGGTAGAGCCAAAAAGAAAGAAAATCTCCAATCAGAATATTGTTTCTCTGAAATGATCAGGAAATAAGACAACATTGAGAGATGTTGGCATTATTTGCATCCACAAGGTACAAGTTCTTGCTGTGTGAGAGAATGCACAAAGTTTTTTCCCCACTCCTGTTCCCCTGAATTTTCTCTCTGGCAGGGTCACTCTTTCAGGTTATCAGTTGTACAGAATGGAATTTTCTGTCTGGGAAGTAAAAGGAAAAAAAACAAATGAATCTTTAACATGTTGGTTATTGGTTAGGGGATTCTATTCTCTCTTCCCTTTGAATATTTTTCTCTCTCCCCTAATTTTTATCACTTTTTCTTTCATGAACTGTTTCTTCAGTCTCTATTTTGACCCATATACAAGATAAGCACATGATGTCTCAGAAATATCAGCACAATTTGGAGATGTAGCTACCCAAAGTGTTCCCCAAGGACTCACCAGCTAAAGGTCTTTGAGGAATGTGTTCTCCTTGGTAATTCTCATTCATAGAATAGCTCTTGGGTTGAATTATGTATTGCAGTTATGTAAAAATTTGCCCTGAACACATGCACATGAGAAATGCATGATATGTTTCCGATTAAGGAGTTTTGAAGATGACACAGGAAGGAAGAAAGACTATTGTTTTGTTCACTGGCTACCATTAAATGCAAAGGGATCACAACAACATACAAGAAAAAAATAAATTAAAAAAATCTGAAGCTTCAGGACATAAAAGTTGATCAAACAAAGCAGCAGAATTTCCTGTAAAAGTATTTGGAAGTTGTACAGATATCAGAAAATTTGTCCCTGTGGCTTTGCCTTGAACCAAGGTTAAATCTCAAGCAGCATTGCCTTTAAGGTAGTTAAAAATGGCAGAGATCTACCTTGGGTAACACAGATGGTATTTACTGGGTTGAGAATCCCTTATTATCTGCCAAGGTGTTTTGCTTCTGTAGTTTGTATTTTCATTAGCTGAGAATGCATCACTTCTACAATGTACTTTGTATTATCCCCCTTTATATCTCTTGAGCTGTCAGGGAAAGGCCACTACAAGCAAATTCCAAATCTTCCTTAAACTTCATTTGTTTTCTTACTCATTCTTCTTTTCTTCTTACTCTTCTATTCTTTCTCCCTTTCCACTGCACTTTTTCTCTCTCCCTCTCTTCTCTAATCCAGTCTCATTCTTTGTCTAGGATTGATCATAAGTGTGTTAATCCAAAAATGAATATTCTAGTGAAGACCTGGAGCCTTACAGGGAATAAAAAATATTTAAGCTCTTAGTTTGAATAGAAGCTAATATCTATGTTTTCTTCCTGGCTCAAAAAAGCAGTTTTTCTGTGAAAATTCCCAAAGCAGTCAAGTTTTTTTTTAAGGTAAATATTCAACTTTCATTTATGCCCTGTGAATATACCCGCTGGACTGCCTAGTAGGTTAAAAAAATTATCAAAAAAATTATAATTAGAAGTTACCAGGTGCAAGAAAAAGGCCATAAAGGGAGGATGGAAAAATATATTCTCTCCTTTAAGATATCTAAGGAAAGTCACTACAGTGCAAGCATCTGTCTCTACAACATGTAAGAGCATTGGTTACATTGATGAATAGTACCTCTGGGGGCCCTGATGTACAGTGCCTTTATATTTAATACAGTTTTCATAGAAGGCAAAGTTGTGAGTACCAGCAGTAGACAGATGCTGGATAGGAGTAGTCACAGATCACATAAGTGCTGACATCATTAATTTGTCTGCAGACGTTCTGTTAATAAGCAAACTGCTCTAAGGTGAGTTGAGAAAAACTAAATTCAAAGTGCTTAGAGGTAAAAGGTGAAACTCCAGCTAGAAAGACATTTGTGCTTCCCCAAATCTGGGTTAGAGGGTAAGTTCAAACATTAAGGAATGTTAAGCTTATAGCACAATGATGAGGGGAGAAAGCCCTTGTACTCTTAAGCAAAGCATTATTCTAGGGCTCACAGTCATTGAGAAATAGAGGAAAATACACAGACTTCTTCACTGTTCTATCCTCATCTCCATTTTCAAAGAGTTTTAATATTTAACAAAGTATTATAGTTACTCATGATGCTCACACAATATTCCAAAGGAAAGTAGTTTACTGTATTTACGTGTGTAGCTCTTTATAGATGTGTCACAGGGAGATCTGCTGTCAATGTTATATGTAATATAATGCTGTACATATAAGGTCCTCATTTCAGGCCAAACTATCAGACTAGAGTTAATTGGGTTTAGAGTGAATTCTTGGTCTATTGACACTGCATAAAAATTGATTTGGTGCAATTCCGAAATTCCAAGACTGGGGAATCTCTAAAAGAAAACTCTAGATGGGTGTGCCATAAATTGGTCTTTGATAGACTTAAATGGGAGGCAAAAATACAGTTTCTTGGATGATGTTCAGATAAATGTGACTGTTTTGATTACTGAATCTGGAGTGTGACAAGCCCTAAAGGCCTCCCTATTTTGAGCCAAAGGACCATGTAGTTGAAATATTCCAAGACAAGTGACTCTAACATTTCTAGACATTATTCATACAAAAATAGGCAGAAAAAAATGTATCTGGAAAACTGTTGGCACCGTGTAGATAAAAACTTGTTCCTCCCCCAAGTAATCCACTGGTCTTGATGAAGACAGTCAAGCTCTCATTTGTATCTATATGAGGTTAGGCTAAAACACATTTTCTCATATATAGCTGAAAGAGTAAAATTGGATCTTGTAATATAAGTAGCAAATTGCCTCCCTTCCCTCCTACTGTCTCTTTATTCACTTCTCTCTGTATCACTCACAAACCACACAGGCACATCTACTGATGAACTCACTTGTTTATATAACACCATGTTCCAAGTGGCTTTTAACAATATTTTTCAAAAGTATTTGTAAAAGGAAATGAACGAATCAGAAATCCCAGTGAAGAGAAGTCACAGTTTGTGTCTCTCTCAACTTTTATTTTCGGTATTTTATATAAACCACAAGAGTTCATTTAGACTGGTTATCACAAAATAGCATCAAGTAGACAACCAAGACTTATAAACAACTAAAATTTATTTTTCACATTGCCAAGAAGATGGAAAAAAACAAGACTAATATTCTGGCAGACTCAAGGTTCTATGGTTGGAATCTGGATTGCTCCTTACAGGCCCATGTGAATGCTTACTACAAGTGAGTGGTGGTGTTTTGAATACTGTGCAGCTTTTAGGTGAAGCCTGGCTGTGGAAGTATTTCTGTAGAAGCAGAGCTTCAAAGGGTATATATTCCTCTGGTTCCAGACTCCTGTTTCCCACTGTCCATTCCTGCTGCCATGGATAGAGCTGTTTCTATCACAGAGCTGTCTCTAGAACTATGACATACTGAAATTTCTGAATCTGTTGTCCCACAGCCTTCTTCGATTTAGATGATTCAGTCAGTTATTGCTACAACATGGACAGTCCCAGGCCATTCATCTGCAAGACACCATATACCTAAGACTCAGAGGACATCGTAGAATATGGGGATGGGAAGATTTTTAAATCTGGAAGACCAGGCTGTCTGGCATGAGGTAGGGTCTTCTCTTCATTATAAAGAAGCCATACCCTTGAAATCTCAAGAACGTGGCCGGCTAAACAAAGAGTTGAAAAATGTCAGTACCATTTAATATGCCAACATGGATAGAGAAACTAGCACAATTTATCACCATTAGATGAGGAGCTAAGGCAATTAATTGTTGCTGACAGAGGAAGAATCAACTCTTCTCCAGGGATGAGGCACCTGATAGGTTATCCAGTCTTAGTTGGCCAATTGTGGTGGCCTAAATAGGAATAGCCCCCATCAACACATGTGTTTGAATACTTAGTCCAAAAGGAGTGACAGTATTAGGAAGTGTGGCCTTTTTGGAGTAGGTGTGGCTTTGTTGGAGGAACTTTGTCACTAGGTGACAAAGTTTTGTGGTCTCAGAAGCTCAGTCCAGTTCTCTTCATGCTGTCTGTGGAGCCAGATATTGAACTTTCAGCTATCTCTCCAGCACTAGATCTGCCTGCATGCCACCATGCTTCCTACCATGATGGTAATGGACTAAAATGCTGAAATTGTTAGCCAGCCCCAATTAAATATTTTCTTTTAGAAGAGTTATCTTGGTCATGATGTGTCTTCACAGCAATGATATACTAACTAAGACACAAGGCAAAAACTCTAAGCAAATACACATATTAGCAACACCAGAACAAATAAAAAAGCATTTATTTATATAGACATATGTGTCTGCATTTCATTTATTATTTGAGAATTCCATACATGAGTATTACATTTATATTATCACCAAAGAAGTCATGGATTTGATAATGAGTTGGGTGGTAATTAGAAAGAGTCTCAGGGTAGAGGAAAGGATAGAAATGATGTATTAACTTAGTGTCTTAGTCAAGGTTTCTATTCTGGAACCAAGAAGCAAGTTGAGGAGGAAAGGATTTATTCATCTTACATTTCCACATTGCTGTTCATCACCAAAGGAAGTCAGGACTGGAACTTAAGCAGGCCAGGAAGCAACAGCTGATGTAGATGCCATGGAGGGATGTTACTTACTGGCTTGCTTCCCTGGCTTGATCAGCTTGCTTTTTTATAGAACCCAAAACTACCAGCCCAGGGATGGCACCACTTACAATAGGTCCCCCCACTCTTGATCACTAATTGAGAAAATGCCTTAAAGCTGTATCTCATGGAGGTATTTCCTCAAGGGAGACTCCTTTCTCTGTGACAACTTTAGTTCGTGTCAAGTTGACACACAAAACCAGCCAGTACAGTTGATCACTTGTCAACCTGACACACTAACACATCACCATTAAGCCTCAACCCTTTCTTTCTTATTCATCCCCAAGATCTAAATAACTTTAAAATTCCCACGGTCTTTACAAATTCTTACATATTAAATTTTCAATCCCTTTAAAACATCCAATCTCTTTTAAACTTCAAAGTCTCTTAACTGTGGGTTCCACTAAAATACCTTCTTACTTCAAGAGGGAAAAAAATCAGGGCACAGTCAAAAGCAAAATCAAACTCTAACCATCTAATGTCTGGGATCTACTCATAATCTTCTGGGCTCCTGCAAGGGCTTGGGTCGCTTCTCCAGCTCTGCCCTTTGTAGCACATACCTTGTCTCCTAGGCTTAGCTGCCTGTACTCCACTGCAGCTGCTGTTCTTGGTGGTCATCTCACGGTACTGGCATCTCCAAAACATTGCTGTCTTTTACTGCAACTAAGCTTCACCAATAGCTTCTCATAGGCCCTCTTCATGTTGCCAAATCTCAACTCTTTTTTATGACCTCTTCAGTCCCGGGCTATCAATTGCAATTGAGGCTTGACCTTTACCAATGGGCTTCCATGGCCACCCACAGTGCCGAGCCTCTGCTGCTCTTCATGACTACTTTATGCCTTCAAAATAAGTACTGACTGGGTAACTCTTACACATTACCAAGTGCAGCAGTAGCACAAGGGGCAATCTTGGCTATCTCTGGAACACAGCCTCTTTGTGATCTCAGAAAACACTTCCCCAAAGATTTCAACTCAATGGTTCTGGTCTCTTCTTAATCACCACTAATTTTTTAGTTCCAGCTAACCAGCATCAATAGTCTCAGTAATGCAAAGGTTTCACTTAAGTAGTTATGGTATCTTGTTAATCACAGCTGATCCTTCAGCACAGCTAACCAAAACCACAGAATCTTCACAATCGAAACAGCAAAGGCTCTGATAAGAGTCTTTAATCTTCCCTCTGAAACTTCACAAGCCAAGCTTCCATCATTTGCACTGTTCTCAACATTATCTTCCAAGCTCCTACAGAACATCCCACAGAGCCCTTAACACCCAATGGCTCTTGGAGCCCAAAGTCCCAAAATCCTTCCACAGTCCTCAAAACATGGTCAGGTTGTCACAGGAATACCCTACTATACTGGCACCAATTTGTCTTAATCCGGGTTTCTATTCCTGCATAAAACATCATGACCAAGAAGCAAGTTGGGGAAGAAAGGGTTTATTCAGCTTACACTTCTACATTGCTGTTTATCACCAAAGGAAGTCAGGACTGGAACTCAGGCAGGTCAGGAAGCAGGAACTGATGCAAAGGCTATGGAGGGATGTTACTTATTAGTTTGTTCCTCTAGCCTGCTCAGCTTGCTTGTAGAACTCAAGACTACTAGCCGGGGGATGGCACCACCTACAGTGGGCCCTCCAACCCTTGGTCACTAATTGAGAAAATGCCTTAAAGATGGATGTCACGGAGGCATTTCCTCAATGGAGGCTTCTTTCTCTGGGATAACTCCAGCTTGTGTTAAGCTGACACATAAAACCATCTAGTACATGCAGTATTTGTGTATGAAATTCCCCCAAATAATTTTAATTATGCACAATAGAAAAAGAATAATACACATGGTTCAATGAAGACCTATTCTGAGGATGAAATATGGTATTTTCCTATGAGGTCACCTCACTTTGGAGGGGTTGGGGGTTTTCTCTCAGGACTGTATCATAAAAGCATAGATTTCTCATGAATAATTTGACCTTATGATATGATTATTTTCTAAAGACCCAACTTCTGAACCTCATCAGAAAGAAGATTAAGTTTCAACTTATGGGTTTCAAAGTGAGACATATTTAGACCATAGCAAATGGAATCAAGGATATGCAGCCTTTATACTGAAGTTTTTATTTAATTGATTATTTATTGACTTTACATCCCAATCACAGCTTCCCCTCTTTCCACTCCTCCCAGCCCCTCCTTCTCACTTACTCCTAGCCACCCCTCATCTCTTCCTCAGAAAAGATGAGGCCTCCCATAAATATTAACCAGTCTTCACATATCAAGTTTTGGTAAGATTAGGTGTATCTTCTTCTATTGAGGCTAAACAAGGCAGCCCAATCAAGTAATAGGGATCCAAAGGCAGGCAATGTAGTCATAGACAGACCCTTTTCCCAATTTAGAATTTCCAAATAAAGACCCAGCACAGCTGTTACATATTTGCAAAGGACCTGGGTTCACTCCATTCAGTTCTCTGGTTGGCAGTGCAGTCTCTATGAAGCCCTATGGTCCCAAATTAGTTGATTCTGTAGGTTTTCTTGTTGTGTCCTTGACCTTGGCTCCTTCAGTCCTTCCTCCCTTCTTTTACAGGATTCTCCAAGCTCCACTCTCTGGCTGTGGATATGTGCATCAGTTTCCATCAGTTGCTGGGTGAAGCCTCTCTGATGACATTTATGCTAGGGTCCTGTCAGCAAGTATAGAAGAATATCATTAACAGTATCAGGGGTGGGCTCCATCTTCTGGAAAGGGTTTCAAGCTGGGACAGTTATTGGTTGGCCCTTCCCTCATATTCTGCTCTATCTTTTACCTCTGTACATCTTATAGGCAGGACAAATTATAGGTCTAAGTTTTCATGGCTGGGTTGGAATACCAATCCCTCCTTTGAAAGTCTTGCCTGAGTACAGGAGATGGCAGTTCAGGTGCCATATCCCCCATTAGTAGGAGTCTTTGCTAGGGTCACCCTCATAGATTTCTTGGAGTTTCCATTGTCCTAGGTTTCTAGTTCATTCCAGAGATAGCCTCCCCGATGAAGTTATCTCTCCCAGTACTCTCTCCTCTATCTTCTTCCCACCTCGCTCCTCCTGTTTCCATCCCAGTTCCTTCTCACACTGTTCCCCTTTTCCATCCACCACTGATGGTGATGTTGATCTTCTCCCATTCTCAGTGAGGATCCAGTCCCCCCCCAAACCCCCAGGACCCTCCTTGTTACTTAGTTTCTGTAAGGCAGAGGACATAATCAGTAGGACAAAATGGCAGCCTACAGAAGTACAAACTTGTACAACCACTTTGGAAAACAATTTAGTAGTTTCATAGAAATTCGGGAATAGCTCTACCTCAAGACCCAGCTATACAATTCCTGAGCATATACTCCAAAGATGTTCCATCATACCATAAGACACTGGCTCAACTATGTTCATAGCAGCTTTATTCGTAATAGCCAGAAAATGGAAATAACACAGATGTCCATCAACTAAAGAATCACAAAGTAAATGTGGTACATATACTGAACTTTTTTAACTTAGCAGACAGTCTTTGAGATCTGCCCATGTTCTAGTACTAATTGAGATATTTTCTTTTTATTATACATTTTTATTTACATATATTTGCTATATGCAGGTATTGAATATCCATTTTCTATTTCAGTTTTAGCATAACACTGAGTGTAGTAAATAATATTTATTACCTGATAGTCCTGTATCTTCTATGACCTTACCATCTGCTCTTGATTCTTCTCTCTTCTGTTGCTAATTTCAATGTATAATTTTATATTTCCTTCTGGAGTCTTTTTGTATGTTCTTCATCTGAGGAGATAGTTATGATTTTTATATCATGCAGAGAAGGTTATCATTACCACTTTTGTCAAGATCCATTTCATCTACTTTCTTATTAAAAATATTTTGAGAATTTCATACACAAGTACTGCATTTATATCATTTCTATCCTTCTCTTTCCCCCTTTTGGCTCCGCCCATTTTCCCTGAAGTCCCTCTATAATTCCTAACTTTTTCCTGTTTTATTTTTATTTATAACTGAAACACACACACACACACACACAAGCTATTGGAGTCATTCAATGTTGTTGTATGTAAATGTGTTTAGACCACTTGGGGTTGTGTTCAGATCTTCCTTGAAGAAAGCTGATCCCCCTCTCTTAGAAACCACTGACTGCTTGTAGTTCCTCATGTAGGGGTGGGCACTTTTGAAATGTGTTTATGTATACTGGCATGCCAATTTATGCCAATTAAATCACCAGCACCCAGGAGTACCTCATCACCTATCTGGTCGATTCATACAAAGGACACTGCTGTATACATTCTATTTTATCACACCTGACTTAGCTCATCTTTTGGTTGACAAAAACAGCCCTGAGTACGTATCTTTGGCCTTATACATGTTGAGTATTTTTCTTGGACATGTTACTAGAGTGGAGGCTAGAATCATAAAAGGCCTGAAGCCAGTTTTGGTTTATATTTGAAGAGTTGTTTAAAGTGTCTATTGTAATTTACACATCCATTAGTGAGAGACAGGTCTTTGCAATGGCCTGATAAGCCTCGCCAAGCTTGCTTATTTATTTATTTATTTATTTATTTATTTATCTATTCATTCATTCATTTATTCATTTTTTGCATCAACAGTGTTTGTTCAGGACTTGAGAGATGATGCAGCAGTCAAGAGCACTTACTAGGACCCGATTTCAGTTCCAAGTACCCACATAACAGCTCATAATTATCTGCAACTCTAGTCCCAGGATATCTGATACATTCTCCTGGTCTCTCTGAACACAGCACACACTTTGTACAAGGTATAAAAGCAGGCAAAACACCCATACACATAAAGAAAAATATATGTATAATATAGCAATTGCCTCTTTAAATGTTTAGTGACAGGGTCTTGCTGTGTTTCTCAGGCCAGCCTTTGACTTGGAATCCTCCTGTCTCTATCTCTCAAGTGATGGGATTATGGGACTCAATCTCTCTCTCTCTCTCTCCCTCCCTCCCTCCCTCTCTCTCTCTCTCTCTCTCT
>NW_021604587.1:10578734-10581900 GCF_004785775.1 Grammomys surdaster
CCCTCCCTCCCTCCCTCCCTTCCTCCATTTTCCCTCTCTTTCATTCTCTCTCTCATTCTTTCTTTCTCCCTCTCTCTCATTCTCTTTCTCATTCTTTATCATTCTCCATCCCCCTTTCCCTCCCCTCTCTCCCCATCTCCCTATTTCTGTGTTAATAGAAAAGACATTAGGAGCCCTCAGCACAATGCCCTCACTTTCTCTATTCCTAGATGACTAAAATGTTTTCTTTTGGAGGCAGCCTAGTTAGCAATATAGGCCCTCCACTCATTTCAGATCAGGAAGCTTCCTTCAGAAAAGAGGATAATCTGCTGGTGTTTTCTTCTGAAAGACAAGGGTTTTGAGGCTAGTGGTACACTACTGTTATACCAGCACTTGGGAGATTGAGATGAAAAGTCGAATTTGATGCCAGCCTAGGATGCATAAAGAGGTCAAGGCCAGCTTAAGTATACAGAAGAGATCCTATCTCAGAAAGGGAAAAGACACAAGGTCCTTGGGTGTTTGAGGAAAAGAAAACTGTGTGTTCACATCTGTTTCCTTCTATTCCAGCTTTATTGTGCCCTTCCAAAAACTGGTTATTCTGTTCTGCTTTTAAGAATTTGGAACACTGAAATGTAATTATCACACTTACAGAAGATCCCATCTCCTCAATTAACTCCTCTATGACTGCTTTCTTTCCCCTATTCAATTGTAGGCCTTGGAAGAAAAGGCTTGGTCTTCTTACATCCTGAAATGTATCTCTAGATTTTTAAGGCAAGTGGTTTAAAAAAGGAGTTATCCAGTATTAAAAAAAATCCTAGTTGGGCTAAGGATATGGCTTACTCAGACAAGAACCTGTTGTAAAAGTTTAAGGACCCAGGATCAGAGTCTCGGTGCCCAAACAGAAAAAGCTGGAAGTGCTAGCACTCTCCTGTAATGCTAGTTAGTACTTAGGGCACAGAGACCGTAGGCTCCCCAGAGCTCATTGGTCAGACAACCTGAGAACATACCTCAGATAATGCAGTGGACAGTGACAAATATACCAGATGCTAACCTCTGTTCTCTACATTATGATACACACATATATACATGTACACACATACACACTTTCACATGTGTGCACACACACTTGGACATGCACACACACACACAGAGACACACACAGTTTTCTTTAGCATTGATAACAGTTACTCAGTAATGGTAGCACTTTTTCTATGATGTTTTGTTGATTCAAATATTCAGAACTTCATAACACACAAACCACTACAACCCATTTATACTTCAGTAAGAAAAAGATTGGCTCTTCATTTCTTCCATGAAAAGAGTAGAAAAATTAATTTTAAAATAGGAAAAGGTCTATATGTTTTTGGAGTATGGTATTATAACTCATTATAATACCATAATGTATTCCTTTATCACTCTTTAGGATGTTATGATGCCTTGATTTGGCTAACGGAATATAGAAAACAGATAATGTCCTCATTCTAAACTTTGGTTTCAGGAATCCATTTACTGTCTTTCAGCTCTATCAACATTATGTACTACCTCAGAGAACTGGAGAACAGAGGACAGATAGAAGTAGAACACTGCTATAAGCCAGAGTCATCTTAACCAAGAGTTAACATCACAGCTAGGTCAGCAGAGCAGTCCTCCCCCACAGCTGACCACAGACTGAGGAGTCTGCACATTCAAGAGCAGGTGATGCCTGAGATGACTCTGTAACTGCTGAGCAACACTGGAAGTAAGATGCTGAAAACACTATTCGGAGTGTTGTACTGCTCTATAGCTTATTAGTATAGATTAGAGAGGCTGAAAACAGCTATGGGAAGACTAGACCACCAAAAATATTGCTCAAGTCTTCCTTTTTCTTTAGCCTTCTTGTCTCCAAGAAAAATTCAACTGGTTACAGTATTAGCTAATAGGTAGAAAAAGATAACAAATATTAACATTTTTCTGTGATTTGATAGGAAGTTGGATTCATATTTGGTTCTGGGTTTTGGAACTTCCAAGTTGTTTTGGTGGGAATTATTTCTGCTTTTTTGTGTTCTGCTCAGGGAAATGGAGATGATGACAGCATGAGCTTTGAAAGGCCAAG
Organism: Grammomys surdaster; assembly: GCF_004785775.1. Classification (NCBI taxonomy): domain Eukaryota; kingdom Metazoa; phylum Chordata; class Mammalia; order Rodentia; family Muridae; genus Grammomys; species Grammomys surdaster. The sequence goes on from NW_021604587.1 coordinate 10,580,806, forward strand.
AGTCTAATCTCAGGCGAGGACTCAAGTTGCATTTTCCTGGTTCTATGATAAATCAGTTCTGTGATTTCAGCCAAGTACTTCAGCCCTTCAGAATCTTGTTGGGTTATAAATTTGCCATAATAATAATCTCTATGTCAGAGATGAAGCGAGATGAAGGATATGAAGTCCAAGGCTTGGTCTGATAAATGCTGCCCTTCATTTCACTGCCCATGGTCATATATTAAAGTCAGAGTCTGGGTCCACCCCTTGTATCTCAACTCAAAACTGATAAATATGGGTCTAATTTCACAGCCCCTTACTGTTATTTTGGTCTAATCAACACATTGGATGCAAACTGTTTCTGCTCACAGAAAGCCTGCGTGAACTACTTTTTGCCTTGTCATTCTTGTTTCTCATTCAAGTTTTAGATTATAACAGAGTTGTAAGTAAAAATACACAATAAATCTGAACTTTCCATTTTGAGCTTCCTCAAAAGACAAAAATCTTTGTGCATGGATATGTAAGGCAAAAACTTTAAGAGGACAATTGGTGCTGAGTAATTTCTGACATTTTCTGGGTGATGGTTAGCACAAGAACAGCCAGGCACAACAATGATATATTAATGTCCTATTCTGGAGAAGAGTAAATAGATAGGATGGAATCCATTTCAGTTCACTGTTGGGCTTTTGGTCAAAATCAAAGTCAGAACAATGTAGTAAAAGGACAACAGAGAATAATGACATCAAAACTGATCATTATTAATATAAGAAACCATTTTGATAGGAAACATTTATTAGAAGATGTAAAAATTTGACACACTTCAATGTTTACTTACATGGAAACAATACTGTAACCCACATGCTGTTGTCCTAAGCTATGGGAACCATCATTTATACCACTACCCAGCATCCTCTGAGAACCTTTTTAGAGACAAGAATTTGCACTCATATTCTTTTGAAGTTCTTACCACAACAATGCTTGGTAGAACACATACCTTTCCTGTTTTGCAGATGAGAAAACAGATAGATGTGAGAGCATGACCATGATCAGACAGCTAGCAGTAGCTTTGAGACACAGATGGAAGAAATCTGATGCAGTGCTAAGTTCCTGAAAAAT
>NW_021604587.1:10582000-10613929 GCF_004785775.1 Grammomys surdaster
CACACACACACACACACACACACACACATACATACACACACACACAGTGCATTGATGTCTCATTTCCATTCCTGATTACCCTAATTCACTTAATTTTTAGTTAGGGGTTAGGGGGTAAAGTTATGAGCATCTAACTTGTGGACTTGTGGCTACTTGTAAGAGACTCGATGAATGGAAAAGATGCCTTAAATACATCACTATGTTCATTCCTTAAAATATCCTTAAGTAATTGATTAGAAGTTTACTTTATAACTGCAAGAACAAAAACTTCAGGGGTTGATTCATTTCCATAAATGTCACATAGCCAGTGAAGGCTGAACTGAAATTGGGACACAATAGTGACTCAAATTGTCTGTTCTTTGAACTAAGTCCCTTTGCCCACAAACACGGTTGTATTCAGTATTCCAAGTGGTATGTTATACCTGAGCTCATTAAGTTTGTGGGGAATGGCTTTCCCTGACTTCACATTTTCTCAGAAGCCATTTTCAACTTGTGCTTCCCACTTCTCTATAAATTCTCCTTAAGTACTTTCTTCTTGTTGAGTTTCTATTTGATTTGTTGAGATTCCTCTTCTCTTGCTAGAGGGAGAGTCAGTGATTTACAAAGAAGTTTTAAGTGCATACTTCTCTTTTTTCAAGTTTCTGGGTGCCTCCAAAAAATTTACTTCTGAAGATCTGAAGCCCAGAGAGGCAGGGGCCATAAATACTTAAAATGGGAGTATATTGTTTTAGTTAAAATTTATGGAGTGATTCAGGACTCCAATTCAATTTTCATAAATTGACATCAGGAGGTCTGGATGGGAAGCTTGTCTTAAAATTACCCTTCTGTAGAAGACAAGCCTTTTCAAGATGTCCTTGTTTACTTGTTAGCAAGTTTGTGACTTCAGGCTCAACTAGAGCCAGGTCTCAAGCAGCCTTGTCCCTATTTTTATTACCATTTGATCTTCCTGTAAGCAATTTTTGTGGAGCTTCATCTTCATGTGTCACCACTTCTGATCTATGATCTACTCAGGCCTGAAAAAGAAACTATCTGAGCTAAAGCTTTGTTCTCCCACAGAAAGTTTTCTTCAACTATTCTCATTCTCAAAAAATAAAAAAAAAATGTAGATGAACGTCAAACCAAATTTTGGTATGTAAGTAGTTTCTCTCTGTTTATATGTTACAGTGCTCGTTTAGCAGTCAGTAGGTTAATTAATTGATTGATACTATCTTCTCATGTTTCATGATTTTGGAGGCTGTATCTCAACTGTAAAGACTTGAGAGTTCAATTAAAGTATCACTGACAATTTCAGGAAAAAAAACCCATAATGTCTTTTTGAACTATAGCCCCAGTGGCAGCACAGATTTCACATAGGTGTCTCCTCTCAAAGACAGGGACTGAATAGCTTAAGTTTTTGCTAACATGACATCTCAAAACAGAGCAGGCTCCTTGGAACCATTCAATGAAAGTATACTAAAAACCCCTCAAAAGCAAAATGTATCTAGAGATACAAATACCTTTGTCCTGAGACCACCTCTGTGATGTAGACTCTCCAGTTAAGAATGAAGCTTGATGATAGACTTCATTTCTCAGAGGACATTCATATGCTCTGTTTACAATTTTGTTTATTATAATCACTGGAGAAGAAGTTTGGAGTATCTAATAAGTTGAAACCATGCTTCTAGTTAAGTGTCCTGTAGTATAGAGGAAAATGCCACCACAGGGAAGTACAATGGCTCCAAATGTTGATGAAACTGAGTTGAGAAACATTCATTTTAAAACCTAGACATTCAGAAGGAAAAAAAGAATGTGTGACAAAAACCCCAGTCATATTATTTGAGGAGTTATTAGAGATGCAATTGTAATCTGGGATATTGGAAATTCCAGAGAAAATGCAGTCCTTAATGTTGTTTGCTCATTTCTATCTCACTTCCTTAGCTCAAGCAGCAACTCCCCCACTCCAACCCAGCCATAAATGTACTTTATGTATCTCATTCATAGAAAGAGGACAAAATTGAGAGCTTGGGTAGGTCAAAGAAAGATTACTTCCAAAGTAGAAATCAAGTGCTTCTATAATTCACTTAGAGAGATGTCTAATAGGTCAGTGGATCCCATAAGTCACCTTTTAATGCCCTATTAAACTTTTTCTCTTTTCCTTTAAATTAATAATTTAAGAATTGTCTCCTTAAGTTTCTATGTCCTCCTTAAAATTGGATTATACAATTATTTGGTATAATTTTTATGCATTTATTATGTCAGAATTTTTTTTATAAAGTTCAAAATGAAACCTGGTATGCTTTTATGTATCAAGAAAATATTAGGTACTGTAAAGACACCATGTTGAACAACACTATTTAAATTCCTATGAAGGGAAAACAACTGGTAAGGAATTTGAGACATTTGGATCCAACTACTAACTTTCACATTGATTATGCTAATTCAAACACAGCATAGGATTCCTTGGCTTCTGTTACTTCATCTGTGAAGCAAGGATCTTGGATACAGGACACACTTTCTTGGATTGTTATTTACTGAGTAATATAATTTCAATTTAGTCCTGTGGAAAACAATGAAAACAAAAATACTCATATTGACGTGTTGATATTGTTAAAGCATCACTGTAGATACTCAAATGTGAAGTTTATCTTTCAGAAACTTGTTAAGTTAGAAAGTAACTATGTTTCTATGCCATTGTTTGAGACTGAGGTAGGCTCTGACTGCTAGACCATCATACAGTGTTGATGCTAAAATTCTTATTATTTAAGAACGTCAACAATTCAAAGTATCACAGTCACCATGAACCAAGATGAATATAGCTCAGAAGCTGATAAAAACTTATATTGCTTAGGAGTCCACATTCTTAATATCTTCTCTTTTAGAAAGAGAATCTTTCAAAAGTATTCTTAGAATTATTTATTAAGGAAACAACAACAATAACAACAGAAAAGAAATCTGACTACTGTTTTTTTTCTCTCAAATATCCATTCAGTGTTTTATTCTTTTTTTCAAACTTCTTGTTTTTTATTTTATTTACATACTTTTTATTGGCTATTTTATTTATTTATAATTCAGATGTTATACCCTTTCCACATTTCCCCCATAAATCCTCTATCCCATCCCTCCTCCTCCTTTTTGCTTTTATACCATTTTAAGTACATGCAAGTATTAAGGTCAGTTTTAGGTTGAGGAACTAGCAATACAATAGAGGCAAATAATCAAGGAACAAGTAAGACAATAAACACAAATAGTCAAAGAACAAGAAAGGCAATAAACAGAGTCCCAGGATCACTCCCATGATCACTATTTCTAAGGGCTTATCAAGATGACCAAAATATCTGAGCCTACTTCCCAAAGTCATTTTCATGCCTGAAACCTACTTCTTTGTTCTAGCCTAAAATTTATATCCCTGCCTGTAATTACTTCTTTGTTCTATTCTAAGATTTAGATTCCTACATGAAATTACTTCTTTGTTCTAGCTTAGGATTTAGATTTCTGCCTGGAATTAGTTCTTCATTCTAGCTTAATATCAGATTCCTGCCTACAGCCCAATTCCTTGTCCTTGGTCAATTTCATATTCCTCCCAAGCAGCCCATTTCCCTGTCCTTGGCCAATGTTAGATTCCTGCCAGGCAGTCCCCAAAGCGCTCCACATCTCACCCTTTTTAATTTTATAAACAAGACTGAGCCTGTCTTAGTTTGTTCTACCAAGAATGCCTTCCTTACCTGTCATGGAATATGCATTATCAAAAGCAATGTATTTCTGTCTTAGGTTGATAAGTCTTTGTGCAGAATCTTACCCATCTTTGGCATGCCAGCCTATTAATTTAATAACTCTGTCTGGGGGTCCATTTTCAGTTTCAAGCCTTGTACTTTGGCTGCCAACATGTTGTTTATGTTGTTAAAGACAAGCTTTAACACAATGGGCAGCAGTAAAAGAATTCCCAGGACAAAAAGGGCTAGCATGATCAAGCTATATATGCCATTCTTGAAGCTTGACCAAAATGGAAATACTGACCTCGAGCCATGGATAATTTTATCAGCATTATCTGCAGTATCAAAGCTCAGCAGAACAGCATTCTTTAAATTCATAATCTCACTATGCAAAGTCAAAATATCCAGAGAGATGTTAGAATTATGCCAAATACCCTACAAGTGTCTGTAAGCTTTTTCCTGATTATAATGACTATCATTGTAAATTTTAGAAGTAATACAACTCCATTGGCATTTGGCATGACAATCAAGATGGCTCCTTACTCTTAAACTCTGAACCACCTTCCAATAATTTAAATAGGATAAAGAGCAGCATTATGTTCCAAAAGCCTATCTAAATCCTCTTGTATACTCACCACATTAGTAAGATTTTTTTGCTAAATGGTTAACAAAAGTAACTATCTTAACTTCTTGTGTCAAAACAATTGCAGACACAGTGGTGCTAGCAATTAATGTAATTAAAGCTGTCATACCAGCAATAATCAAGCCCACTACCCTCTCACTTCTGCTTAAAGCCTGACTCACTTCTTCCAGTACATACAAGCGTTTTTGTTGTTGTTGTTGTTTGTTTGTTTGTTTGTTTTTTCTTTCAGAAAACCAAGGTTCTGTAATACTCAGGGCAGTAAGACAAAAGCTGGTTGATAGACCCCCATAACAGACATGCCAGGTTTCAATACACTAACACATTTAGAAAGTGTACAATCAATGAAACTTACAATAACTACTGTAGTAGAAATAAATGTAATCTTATCTTGACAATTAAAAGAGCCTTAACACATGCACTAACAGTTGTTTGAAACCAGAACCTGTCCCAACTTTATCTCTTGCTAACTGAAGCATGTACATCATCAATGGATGTGCTGTTGCTAGCAGTAGAAATTTACCACTGTAATCATCACACACCAAGGTGTGAGGTCAAGGCATATTTCCTGTTTCCTATTCATGCCTTTCTATAGAGTTTATATTCATTGAGTCAAGGCAGGTATTTTGTAATAAATAGAATAGAATAGAATAGAATAGAATAGAATAGAATAGAATAGAATAGAATAGAATAGAAATTGCTTCCCATATTATACTCTTCTCCTTTTAACTTTAATTATAAAATTTAAGAATTGTCTCCTCTTATCCTTTTTTTTGGCATGTAACTATTGAATATATATCATTACAAGTATTTTAGTCTTTCTTTTTATTCTTATCAAATAAATTCTCTAACTAAAACCTTCCTTATGTGCCATGAATATTCTTATGAAATATCAAGAAGAACAAGACCTTCTACCAACATCCAGCACCAGATTGCCAACCACTTGATTGACAACTTTGGAAGCTGAACCTCCACCTCTGCTCAGATCCTCAGATGGGTCTAGCTGGCAGATGATTCCAAAAAATACAGCAATGTCTATTTTGGAGTTTGTATTCATTAAACATTTGTTAAATGGAACAACATTAAATTGTATTGCTTTTAGAAAATGCCTTGTTTTCTCGAGTCTCTGAATTCATCTTGTTGACCTCATCCATTCTGTAAAGAAAATCCAGAAGCAAGAACTAGACTGTGTAGCTGAGAAAACGTTTATGCATTTAGTGAACAAGAACTATTTTGTTCTGTTCTGAACATTTTCTAATATTTACTAAGTGGAGAGGTGCATCTCAGCTCCTGTGTAGTTAGACGATGCTTTCTCTTACTAGATAACCATCTTGAGAGGCAATCTTGAAACACACACTCATCAGGGAATTTGGAGTTAAGGTTAGATAGGTTCCAATCTAGGAGAATCAACTTTAGGATGATGATGATGATTATTTAAACTTACACTTAGAAGGCATATATAAAAATGAGCAGTTCAGGGATCACGTGGACTACACAAGCAAACACTGCCTCACAAAATATATAAATAAATAAGTTACACAAACATCTTACTCACTGATAAAAAAATAACTTGGAAGGCTAAGTTAACTCTGAATGAGGAAAATTTCCTGAGAATTAATCAAAAAAATTTAAAAGTAGAAATCAATAGGGAAAAAGGGAGAGAAAAATGTAGAAAGGAAAGAATAAAAGGGGAGAGAGGAAGAGAGAGAGAAGAGAAAGAAAGAAGGTCTTAAATCTAGTGATTGAACTTATTTTACTCACATTAGCCCAGACGAATGCTGACTGCTGGACCTTCCTGCTGCTTACATCTCTAAGAACTTGGAGCTTTACCTTCTAGCATATTCTACACATTTCTGGGCAGCTGGGCCCATCTTTACATAGTTTGCACTCTTAATAAGTTATATTTAATTAGAATTTGCACTTTGAGTAGCAATTTATACATTTTTCAAAACTTAAATTTGGGTAAATACAACTCCTTAAAGTTCTTTCATAATAAATGAATTCTTTTAATGTTCTGTATTAAAATATTCCCTATTCCCAGTTTTAGTCCCAAGCAAGCAAACCTATTCAGAATTTACTTCATACAGTAAGCCAGTCTTATATTCTCTACCTTAGTTACATTTATACAGTGCTGACATCTATTACATAATAAAAAATACCCCAAAATGAAATGTCTTATAAACTATGAAGCATATGTGGTTCCCTACAGGGCTATTCTAGTCTCAGATGAGCTCATTGACATATTTGTGCTTGGCTGGATATGTGAGTGAACACTCTGATCTTGAGTCAATTGGCTAATATAATTTGGGGATTAAATATATAGTAGTTGAGGATAACTGAAAACTTAAAGAATTAGGTTGTCATAAATGTTGAAAAATATTTTTAATCAAGACAAGCAAAGAGACTTGGCTTACTTCAAGATTTGTATCTAACTTGTAAATGATGGCATAGCAAAACCACTGAATGAGACCTCTCCATTAATATAAGGAAAGGTAAGTTAGAGAACTGCCAAGGTAGAAAGAAGAGCAAAATGGCAGAAAGGCAAGCAGATTTTATATGTCAGTCAACAGGACAACGGGATTGAGTAGATATGGACTATTCCAATGTATGTCCTTGTTCAAGGTAATTGACCTTTGCAAGTAGATTAAAGGCATTTCGTGGCAAACAAAAATCCACCTTTAAACCAATAACAATCCTATTTACCTGGTCAAATTCCTTCCTTTTAAGACATTATTATCATCATTGCCACTAAGGGAAAGGGGGGAGCGTGTTGCATCTAACATAACTCTCACATTAAACCCATTCAGAAGTTTCTTATCTGTTTCAAATTTATGTGACAATAACAAAAATAAGATTACCAAATAAGTCTATCATAAATATCCCTCTTAGATCTGTACAACTGTACATTAAGGTCCTCCTGTGCTTCTAATTTGGAAAGGAAAGCACCGAAGGCTTGTTTTACACCTAAGAACCTTAACCAAGGCAAATTTGTTTAGTAAAATTGGATTTAGAACTGGAGAGCACTTTTTCTCCTTGTAGAGGACTTAGGTTCAATTCACAGCATGTAGCTGTCAACAATTTGTAACTGCAGTTTCAGGAAATCCCATATCCTCTTTAGACTCCCAAAAGCACTGGTCACTCACATGGCACACAGACATAACATGCAAACAAAGCACTCATATACAAAAAGGAAATAAGTATAAATGTTTTTATAATATAAATAAAATTGAATTAAAGACTTAGGAAGGTGTTAAAAGTTCTCAACATATTTTGTTCAACTTTTCTACAGATTTTAATATTGTCTTGTTGTAAAGAGTTAGTGGCTCTCAAAGATTCTTTGATCATAACAATGTATTTGGTGAAGTTATTATCATTCATGAGTGTTGGTTCAGAGTATCAAGGCTCCCAGATGCAGGATGTCTTATAAATACACACAAGTAAATTAAAACTTAATAAAGAAATGCTGGTTTGACCTGATCTTTAATGTGGTTATCATTACAGAGAAGGGGATACATATAAAACCATAGTTCATAAGATCTTGATCTCCTCAAGTCTCCATTTTCTTATCTGTAAGATAAGAAGGTCGGACTGGATGAGACTAAGGTCTCTTCCTGCCCTTCAGCTCTATGATCTCTTTTCCTAACAAGATTAAAAGTTAAGAGTCATAAATAAAAATAAATATATCCCATTTCCTTCTCTTTCTACCCAAATAAAAGTAAAATGTTAGTAGATTACAGCATACTAATTACTTTTCATTTTCCCTCTTATATTTTAATTAAACATCTACCTTTTAAATGCCCATTTTGTAGATGATACTAAGCTAACATAAATAGATATCCTCTCCCATATGAGATATGATTAATCCAAGCTAAGATCCATAAATCATTTACTGAAGTTCTTAGTGCTGTATATTTAATTGTAGGAATATGATAAGCCTCAACAACAATGTTTCAACCCAGTGAAGAACTTTTTATGGTAAAGTATGGCTCTGTCTTGTAAACAGTGAATTGAGATGCCATCAAATTCTCTTTCATGCCAGCATAACTTAGTATGAGATATAATAAAACTAATATCTAATCCTCTACAGATTCAAATTTTGTAGGGAAGAAGTCAGGCACCTATGGTCTTTAAGTAGGAGAATACCCTAGGAAGTTATTCTAGACCTATTAAGAAATGTACATTAGATTACTGTGAAAAGAAGACCTTTCTTCTTCCTTTTTTCTTTTTTATTAATTAATTAATTATTTTATTTATTTACATCCCAAATATAAATTCTTTCAGTCCTCACTCCCAGAATTCATCCCCCAGTATCCTCTCCCCTTCATGTCTGAGAGGGTGTCCCCAATATTGCCTGACTCTGGGACATCAAGTCTCTCCTGGATTAAGTGGAGAGGAGGTGTGAGATAATTATCAATGCAGATATGAAAACTAGCCCTGCCTAAACATGGCTTCTTCCCATGTTTGAGATGGGCACAAACAACAGAGATGACATTTTTTTGTGAAATATAAGGTGTAGTTGGTGGAAGATACAAGGTCCTAGAGAGAAAAGTAGACATAGACCATGTAGAAAGAAGGAATTGTCAGCAGCTCTACAGATGATTTCTGGAATACCAGGCAAAGCAAAGAAACAGCATGGCTTAGTAGGAGGAGCACTAGAGACTTCTGTATACGTCAGTGGTTGAAGACCAGACCACATTATCCCTATGAAGCACAGAAAGAGTCCTTAATCCGGGAATCTGCAGGCAAAGACCACATATTCAAATGGTGCCTCAGAGACTTGTTGTCTGTTTGGCTATAGAGAGGTAATTTTGGCATCTGCAAACCTATCTTGTCATAGACAGAATGAACATAATACTGCCTACTATCTAGGTTGGTGATGGTCAATTTGACTCACAAAATTCAGATAAATCTTTGATTTTAAGGCTATTGAATTTAGCTGTCAGAAGGCTGACACTTCCAAAATTGTTTTTCTGTTTGATGACTTGAGGAGTTCTAAAATAATCTAACCCACAAGTTCACCACAATAATTTTCTGCCAAGTGTGTAGCCAGTCAGTGCCCCCAATTTCACTAAAATTTTTGCCTTCAGTTTCTACATTACTGCTTCCAATATGTTAGGTTTATTTCTTTTAAATCTTCATATTAGAGGAAGGTAAACCTGAGGGAGGAGGAAAAGGAACAGAAAAATACTAAAGAAAACAACACAAAATCTTTTTAGGCAAATGTCACTTTCTCATGAAGGATTTAAAAGTAAACTAATGCAAGCAGTAATGTTGTTTACTGGTTAGTAAGGAAGCTGTTTACTATAAGGAAGTAACAAAATCCAGAGTGGGAGCAGGAAACCAAAGAGAGGAAGCAGTTTACAAGCCCCCTGAAAACACACACAGATGGAAGTTAATGAAAAGATAGGAAAGAAGGAAATCCAGTGTGAATCCGGTTCCAAAGACTGACTTGAATCACCACCCTGACACTTATGTCACTCTCTTATTTCTGTGTTCTTGTTGGATTTTTAAAGATAAGATTCCAACACTTAAAACCTTCTCCACTGGATTCTTGGTTAATGAAACTACCTGTGTGCGTTTAAATCTTGCAAAGAAGGAAATCAACAGAAACTCTGAGAAACACGCAAAGAAGGAAAACTCCAAGGACTTATTAGAGATTTTACAAGCCAAAGCTAGGCCTCCTTTTTATTTTTTCTTTTCCCGTTTGCACGATCATGAGTCGATCCAGAGCAAGGAGCAGAACCCGGGGTTCACACATATATTTATTTAGTTAGCAAGACATTCCTATTTTTATAGCTTAAAGTTCTTAACTTTCTTGTTAGCAAATGTTAACAAGGTTTAAAATGAATAAAGTGAGCTGTGGCATGTAAGAAATTTTGGCTTATCCTGGCTCTTTCCTTTTTTATACCTTTGTTCAATGAAAATGTCCTACTGACAGGCAGAGCGTCTGGGCAAGTTTATAGATAGTGTTCCCACCTCTGGGCCACAAGGTCACAGATTCATTCCTGATTCTATTTAAAAAACACTCAACAATGGTTAGTTTGTGTGTGCTTTTATGAGTGGGAGCTGTTTTATAAGATCCAGGATCTTAAAGATTCTCTAAGGAATCTTGTGGGTACATGAGTCTATGAATTTGGGTGCTTGGTGTAACGTTGGGGAGCTTCAGGAGTCATGAGTAAGAACTGACTATAACAATTCTCAGACGCCATGTCTACATAAGGGCCAAAAGCAGTTTGTTTTCATGGTGGTCATCAAAAGTACTTGAAAGGGATTTCAACCTGTCCCGGCATCAGTTTGCCAGCGGTCATAAAATGAAACAAGGCAGAGGGAAGGAAAAGAAGGGATAAAGAAAAGAGCAGACCTCACTAGAATCACACAGACATTTTATAAGTATATTAGTCAGTGCAGGCCTTCCTTCTTGGGTAGAGTATAAATATGGCTTCTGAGAAGTTGTGCCTTCCAAGTATTTCTGAAGCCCTAGGAAAGTAGGAGGAAAAAAGCTGTCAGGACTTTAGGAGCAAGCACAAGGCCACTCCTCCAAAAATGGCCTAATCAGAAGACTCCAGTGGCTTTCTAAAGTATGATGGCTAAAACATAGAAATTCTTCAAATCATATATGTATGTGTGTGTGTTTTCTATGAACTTTTATAAACTTTCAGGCAATGAATTATCTTTTCTGTGTCTTATAATACATAACTTTATACAAATTTATATAGATAGTTACCCTGCGTTGTTTACAAAGTAATAACAAGAAATATCTGCATGCATTTGATAGAGACATATACTGTCAGAGATTTTTGGACTTATTAATTTTATTTTATGTATATAAGTGTTTTGTGTGCATGCATATATTTTTATCATGTGAGTACTTGGTAATCAAAGAAGTCAGAAGAGAGCATAGGATTCCCGTACAAAGGGAGTTACAGATGAATGTAAACCACCACTGTGTTTGTTGATAATCTAATCCAGTCCTTCTGAAAGACCAAGTTTTCTTACTTCCCCAGTTACCTCCTCAGCCCTGAGACATAATGAATTTTTAAAAATATCATCTATTGTACATTGGCTAAATCCAAGTATACATAACACATGGACCTAGAAAGCTAACTCTGAATTAGCCCCCAGATATGTGTGTATGTGTATGTATGTGTGTATGTGTGTGTCCACAAAAACAGTAATCTGAGAATCTTTATTTAATTTTCTTTTCAACTTCTTCACCTAATCCCATTCATCTATGGATAAGCACTAATACAGAGCCATTTCTAGTTCTGCAACTTTCCCCACAGAACACATATTGGTGATCAGTATTTCTGCACTTAAAACTAAGTTTTCAAGTATACCTATAAAAAGACACATCACATGTTCATTAAACGCTCCCAGGAGTCCAATATTCATGAATCCAATTTCTTGTCATACATGACATGTTCCTTGTGGAATGGCATCAGCAAAATTGACTCCTTATTTTCAGCTTTGGGCCTGTTTCCAAGTCTCCAGCATGACGCTAACTTTACAGGGTTATATGTCAAAGACATGAATTTGTCAGCTTGGGCAAATCTCATTCAGAAAGATCACAGAGACAAATGACTGCTCCAGGCCAGGAAACCAGTAGGATTCACTTTTAGATTAATCTACACAGAATCATCTGAGAAACTCTCAGAGCCTTTATGTAACTAAAGGGGGGTAGTTAATGATGATTCCTCCTCCTACTTGCTGAGTGGTTCATAGTTTGCGTAGTATTCTTTTTAACCGATCTGACTTGAAACTCAGAGATAAACAGCTATTTTGAACCCTTTGCAGATAAGGATACAGGTTATGGTGGTCAAGTGTGCTTCTTAAATTTTCATGATTGTAATATAGTAGGCTACTTTTTTTTAAAAGACAATTCTAATTAAATGACTAAAAATATTTTGCTGTGTAAAATGATTTCAATAAACTAATAGGATCACAGTGGCAGATTAAGCAAGAAAAGGTAGTTTGATGTGCATAAGAATTACAGAAGGGGTTGTTTGAAACACAAACGTTTGTCTTTGCCACCCTTCCTCTGAATTTGAAAACATTGCTTAGCATGGGTGTAGGGGGCCACCTGGAGACCATTCCACTTGGGTATCCATCCCATGTGCAGTCACCAAAGGTAGATGCTGATGTAGATGTCAGGAAGTGCATGCTGACAGGAGCCTGATATAGCTGTGTCCTTACAGGTCTGCAAGAGTCTGACACATTCAGATGCAGATACTCACTGCTAATCATTGAACTGATCAAGGGGTTACCAATGGAGGAGTTAGAGAGAAGACTGAAGGAGATGAAAGAGTTTGTGGTCCCATGAGGAGAGCAACAATACCAACCAACCAGAGCTCCCAGGGTCTAATCCACCAGCCTGGGAGCACTTAGGGAGGGATCCATGGCTCCAGATGTATATGTAAGGGAGGATGACCCTGTTGGGCATAGGCGGAAGAGGAGATCTTTGGTTCCATGAAGGCCAGATGCTGTGTGTGTGTGGGAATTCCAGGGTGGGGAGGTGGGAGTAGGGAGAGTAGGTGGAGGCACATCCTCAGAGAAGCAGGAGGAGGGATAGAAAGGGTGTTCCTGGGCAGGTGGGGGAAAATGGGGTAAGGGAATAACATCTGAAATGTAAGTAAAATATCCAATAAAAATCATAAAAATCATTAAAAAAAAGAAATAATTTTCAGAGTATTTCCCATCCAGTTCTAGTAAGAACCTCTCTAGAAAAGCATTCATCTGGCCTTTCTCTTCTGTTGTAGAAGCACTGTCAATGATGAATTTTACTGTCTGCTGTGCTGATGAAACAAGTGTTTGAATAGAAGTAATAATAAACAGTTTCAACTTGTGGGTGATTGATGTGAAAAGACCACGATAGTTTGGGAGCAAGACAAGTTTGGCTCACCATTGACAAGGAAACAAAAAGCTGGTACATGAATTTACTTTTCAGTAACTCACATCTTACATTTGAATATCATAGCCATATTGACTTGCATGCTCATTTCAGGCCTGTGAGTACAAAGTGAATGTTTTCATAGGCATGGCAATATGAGAGTCCTTTCTTGGTCCTCCCATTAACAAGCAGAGACTCTATTTACTCCTTAAATATAAGCTGCCTATTATAATCCCTTATTTCATAGCAGGAAAATGTGTTGATTTGCCAACTGAGGATATAGTCATTCAAAAGGTTTTACACTTCTATTTCTTTACATAGAGCCTGACTAATCACGACTTGGACAAGCCTGAGCTAGATAGCTGAAAAATGACATACCTCAAAAAAGGCAAGAAAGGTCGTTTGGTCTAAGGCTACCCACGAATAAGAAGCAACTTTGACCAGAGTCATGATGCTAAGATTTGGAAGGTCAGAAGGTTTAGGATTTCTACAGCAAAGAGATTCAGATAAAGGAAATAGTGGACACTCTTAGATATTTTTGCACAATAGATTACATCTATTATGTTGGGGTGTCATGCAAATTAAACAATTAAATATATTTCAAACCTTTAGAGCTAAAGATATAAACTATTATTAATATTTTAAGTGAATTCCATAATATTTGGAAGGCTTCAGTAATCTTATCTCACCCATTACTTTTAGGAAAGAATATGGATATTATTTACAAATCAACAAGCCCTTCCAGCATCACTTACAGGGACTCAAAGACATTCAAATGTAATTAAACTACATAATAAAGGTCAACAGATCCCTTGCCATCTTCTTTCCTGAACATTTTATTTGGCAAAGCCACTTCTCAGACCATGCCAAAAACTAAGTACATGTTGTCTCTTCTTCTCAGACCATGACTGGAAATTTCAATGGTAAAGATGACTCACACCATACAGAACTGGAAAGATTCTTTTTATTGTTTCTCAATCCATTGTCTCACAGCTGAATGACACAGAATGTAAAACCCACCAGAAATATCAGCAGTGGGCAATGTGCAAGGGCATTTCCAAGTCTTCAGGAAGGGTTTAATCAATGTTTCTCACATCTGGAGTTGTTTCTATCCCTTGAGACTCATAAAAGTTCTATCTTGAGGACACACGGTAAGGTCTTCTTATTCTTTGAGAACAACAGCCTGCTAACTTCCTCCATGGCTATAAGTGACTTTATTGGATTTCAGTATCTAAAGGAAACAGGTCTTGGTTATAGAGTACTTTTACAGCATCAGTCAATGGTCCTATACAGAAACCTGGTCCTGAGATGTGGATTTAGAAGAAAGTCTTGAACTATTTTGTATGTAAACCAATTTAATGATTAAACACAGCTTCCTGGCTTTCACTTTATTTTTGGGATGAGAAGAATTTATATAGTTCAAAATACTTTTAAGATTTACACAACATCATTGATGACTAAGAGAATCAGCAGTGTGTATATTATATTGCTCCAGGGGAAAAGCAGTTCAGACATTGAGATAAAACTCTTGCCAATACTAATGGGATCTGATAGTTGACAAGTCCAAGAAGGCATCACTGTCTCAGTATAAATTTGAATAGAGACAGCTCAATAGAAAGAGAAAAGAATAAACTTGGTGTGATGTCACAAAGCTGTAAATCTGAAATCTACAGGTATGGGGAGGATTGTAATTTTGAGGGCAATATGGACTACATATATAGGGAGAAACTATAAAAAAAAACCCTCAAAGGTAATGAAATAAAAAGGAAATCACTTCTTAGTTTTATTCAGCCTAATGATTAAAGTACACTCTGCTATGTGGAGACGATTAGTTAGCATAGTTCTCAGACCAAGTAGTTTGCAGACAACATGGTACACTGTTCTGGCAATTCTTATGTCAGCTTGACACAAGCTAGAGTTATCGGAAAAGAAAGAATCTCAATGAAGAAAATTCCTCCATAAGATCAAGTTGTAAGGCATTTTCCTAATTAGTGATTGATGGGAGAGTGTACAGTCCATTGTGGTGGTGCCATCCCTGGGCTGGTGGTCCTGGGTTCTATAACAGAGCAGACAGGGTAAGATATGTAAGGCAAGCCAATAAGTAGTAACCCCCTACACTCATGACCTCTGCAACAGCTCCTGCCTTCAGGTGCCTCCTCTGTTTGAATTCCTCTGCTGACTTGCTTTGATGTTAAACAACAATATGGAAGTGTGAGCCAAATAAACCTTTTCCTCCCCAATTTACTTTTTGGTCATGATGTTTTGTCACAGCAATAGAAATCCTAACTAAGACAATACTACCATTTTTGTGCCTTCACAGCATATTGTGACAAAGATATAGTATGTATTTAGCTGTAACACAAATACTTTCAAGATATATAAAACCAAAGAATCACCCTTTGGTTTAACTTGTAATCAATTAAAACATCTAGAAATGTCAAGTAGTTTTAGAAATGTCAGCATACTCTGAAATGAGGCAGACGACTATAACACATCTTCAGAGATTGATACTTTAGAAATATGATGATCTGATACATTTGGAGATGGCAGGGAGAAGAGTCAGGTGACTTCCATATCATCAGACTTCTAGTTACAAGTTATTTGAATCCAAAGAAATATGAACAATGTGTTAAAAATAAACCTCAGTAACATGGTCTAAAAAGCATCATTTGTAAGATTAAAGTAGAGTCCTAGAGGATCACGTAGCTATGACTGCAGGTCATTAGCTATGGCACTAGAGCAGGCAGTAGTTCCAGAAAGCCTTGAGATGTAGAAATTCCTCAAGACCCTCATTTTCCATGTTCCTACTGTGTCTCTCCAGTGTAGGTATCCAAAGTCCACCTAAGTGGCCTCACAGTCATGGCACATTCATCTTTGCCTTCTAGTACTCCTCAATCATTCTTCCTCTAAGCATTTTACCTTCTCCTCCTGACTTGCCAGGGCTCTTGCACACATAGGCTGCTCTCCTCGGGTTTCTGAATACTAAAAAATAAAGGCGAAAAACAATGGGACATTTATTGGTCATGCAACTGAAGAGATTTGCAGTTGGTGGTTTGGATTGTGGCTGGAATTCTGTCACCTTATCTCATTTTGATTATAAGCTTTATATAAGATTTATATACCCCTTTTTAAAACATTAAAAAAAAGTCCTTGATAGATGAAGAATTCAAAAAAAGGTGTGACCCATAGTTACAGGAATGATTCCAGCACAACAAAAGGCTGTGAGAGTTAAAAGGCTCCACCTTCCTCTGCCTTTCCCTTTTCCCTCCTTAGCCTTTATTTACTTTCCTTTTTCACCTAAGCTTTTAATAATAGTGTATACCATGATAACTTAACTCTCTTTGGTGCCAGCTAAAATACCTTTGTCTTGATTTATTTCACAGAACCTCAACCTTTATTTCTGGAGAAAAAAAAATTAGACTGTATTTGATAGTATGTATCTGATAGTTCATATACAGGGGTATAAATAGCAAGAATAACTGTAGCGTGAAAACAAGTGTCATTCTTAACTTTTCATTTTATAAAAATGTTAAATAGAAATATTCTTCCAAAGTTAAGATCATATTCCATCTGATTTCTCCCCAACTCATCAGTATGAATAAGCAAAAAGCTCACTCTCATAGAAGCAGGGCAGGGGGCAGAGGAGAGGATAGGGAGTTTAACTGGGAAGGGGGATAACATTTGAAATGTAAATAAATAAAATAACCAGTAAGAAAACGACTCCCAGGTGTTAGTTATAATTTCTGTTTCCAAAAAAAATAGAAGTTTTCATTCTATGGAAATTGTGGAAACTGATATGGAAAGAGTTTTCTTTTAAGTGTATGAAAAGCAGTAGGAAAAGGAGTGGTTACCCTCAGATGTCTTGAATTTCACCTGCAACCAAGTGTAAATCTCAAATCCAGTCTGTCATGTGTTGCTGGGCATCTCCCATTGTTTCTGTCCTTTTCTTCATAATTTTACATGGTTTCTTTTCCCTTTCATTGGGATTCCTTTTCTTTTCCTTGTGTGTAAACACCCCTATCAAACATGAACTCTCTGGAGCTCATGCCTTTTCTCCTTTAAACCCTCCCAAGGGTCCCAGTGACCAACTCTACAGATGTGAGAAAATGCTGATGGGCTCTGAAGGCACCTTCTTCCAAAGACTTACATCTGCCCTTTCATCTGCAACCTACAGAACTATATAAGAACATGTGATGTACTAGATCAGAGCCTTAAATCAAATGTTCACCTATGCTGGTAATTCACAGACAGGAGTAAATCTTGAGTCTGGTTTCTAAATCTTGACCTGTTTCTAAGGCATATGAGAGAGTACCTTAGAGAACGTTTTGCTCAATATGAACTAGGACTCATATTGAGCCTTGGGCTGATGATTAGAGAATAGCAACTCAGATATAATCCTTCCATGGCACTTTCCCCAAGGTTGCCACTTTGACAGGTGTGAATAAGCTTTCATAGGTAGAAAGAGATTAGCTCAATCTCCTTGCTTTTGTTTATATCTTCACTCAAAATTTTCCATCACAAGAAGGCAGGTCAAGGGAATTAGTCATAATACTGCTTTTGAATCCTTGCCTGTATTAGAGGAAATATTTACCTTAAGCACCCAATGGTCTTCCCAGTAAAACATTCTGGTAGGGTCTCCTGCATAAAAAAAGCTGGCGGTTTACCTTCCATTAGCATCCAGGTGGATTGGACTGTGTTTACAAACTCAGATGGAGTCTCTGATATCCTGAAGTCTGCATTTTAACTGCTCACCCAATGTAAAGTATTCATGGGTCGTATTCACACACACACACACACACACACACACACACACACACACACACACTCACACAGTACTAGCTGAATTTAACTCACTAATTTTAACATTTGCTTTGTCATCATTCAATATTTTTCATAAGTCTGTGTAGCTCCCAGTTCTGAGTTCTTATAGCACCCTTGCTTTAGAGTCAAAATCATATCTCAAGATATATTTAGAATTTGTTTTCTTGCTTCCTTAGTCCTTGAAGTGAAAGTACATGTGCCTCTCTATGAGGAGATTGTTGTCTAACAGAAAGGACATAACTGGGTGAAACAAATTCATGTTTGTCATGAGACTTGCAGAGTCCTAACTCTTCCCACATGGATTTTCCTTCAGGCCATTGGTGTCCTTTTGTGTCCCTGCCCACCACTGAACCATGTTCTTGACAGAACATTAACAGCCAACCATCCCCCACTGTAAGTGGACTTAGCACACTGTGTTATCTCACCATTGGTCCTTAGTGCAAGGTGAAACACACGTCTGGAAATCTTTATTTGGTATCCAGAAGAGGAAGGAGCTGCGTAGGAGAGCAAGGGCTCCATAAAGTCTGGCTAAGCAAACGTGTGAATCTGGACGGATAGAGACCAGATGCAGACCCTTTAAATTAGATAAGAGATAGAATCAAGGGGAAGCATCTTTTCCTTCTTGTCCCAACACTGTTCATTTAAGTCCCATCTAATCTTTATGAGCTTTGGCAATGGGTTGATTTGTTTGTATCAATTCAATACAAACCTAGATGTGTCTAGGAAGAGGGAATCTTAATTGAGAAGCTATCTAATTACGTTGGCCTACAGGAAACTCTGTGGGGGTGTTGTCTTGACTAATGATTGATTGGTATTGCCCAATGCACTATGGGTGATACCATTCCTGAGCAGTTGGTTCTGGGTTGTATAAGAAAGCAGACAGAGTAAGCCATGGGGAGCAAATCAGGAGGCATTATTACTTCATGTATTCTGCTTCAGTTTCTCTCTCCGTATTTCTGTCCTTACTTTCTCATTGACAGAGTATGATCTGGGAGTCATTAGATGAAATAATCTCTTTTTTGCTTAAGTTGCTTCTGGTCATAATATATCATCACAGCAATGAAATTGTAATAAAGATAGGCAACTAAAAAAAATAAAGCACCATTTGGGGGGTTGTGGAGATGGCTAAGGAGTTAAGAGTACTTGTTGGTCTTCCAGAGGATCCGAGTTCAACTTCCAGCACACACATGGTAGCTAACAAGGGTAAGTAACTCCAGTTTCAGGATGTATGAACCTCTCTCTGGCCTCTATAGGGACCAGCCATGCATGTGGTATACAGACATAAAAACAAGCAAAACACACGTACCCTTAAAAAGAAACTAATTAAAACAAGTTCAAAAGATAACATTTTTTCAATACAGCAGAAGCAGCTAAAGAAAAATAGTCATCAACTACTGAGATTCTTGAGTTCTCTCTAAAACTTTTGACTTTAATCTCCACACTAGTTCTTTCAGACACATAAGCAAATATTTAAACGCTATATCTGTTTAGGATATAGTCAAGAAGTTTAAGTGCCTGCCTTGCTAGCTTGAAAACTGGAGTCCAGATCCTCTAGAACACCTAAAAATGCTGGATAGATGTGGCAGCTCAGCTGTCATTGGAGCTTTGAGAGACAGATAACTCACAGACAAAGTTAGCTTGCAAAACTAGCTTGGGTTTGCTTTTTTGGTTTGCTTGACTGATCCTGCTTCAATAAATAGACTGAGAACATTTCCTGGTAACCACCCTTGAGCCCTCAGAGAGATGACAACTTATGTGCCTGTGTCCCTACTATACACAGGCAAACCATGCACACACATGTATGCATTACAGACACATTCATGTACATATATACACCCACATACAAGAAAAGTGGGGGGAAATCCCCAGCTTGATTAATAAATCCCCAGTTTTATTACTCTTGATATTTAGAAATCAGGGTGGAATGCTACAGAGAGCCGAATCAGAAATCTCAGTTCTACAAATTCACAATGCATTGTCGTCTCTATAATGTGAAGGTTGACCCTGTATAAGTTAATTACTTTTTAAAAAATCAAATTGTATTTGCAGAAAGAAAGCACAGTCTCTCTACTCCAAGAAACCTGTAAAATCTGGAAAATAGAATTATCAACTGGGAAAAACTGAATGGAAGGTCTGTCTATGACTTTCTAGTTCTCTTTGCCTGTTAACTTTACTTAAAGCCACTCGGCCTAAGTGGCACTCACTTTATCACACAGTACACTTCTTCCCATCATCAATCCCACATCCATGTGCCAATAGGAGAGGGAACTCTAGTGAAAGCAATTTACTCGATTTCACAATCCCTATCAATCTCTCTCCTCAACCTCAGTCACTTTAGCATAGCTCTAATGAGCTTCCTATTCTGGGTCAGAGCACTTCTTTGAAGAAAACCAAGCTATGAAATATAGGAGAAACAACTTTTTGAGTTAACGGCCGCCCAAGTTAGGTACAAATGAATGAAGATGAGATGCAGTGCTCCTCGGCATCCCTGCATTCTCCAAGTTGAGTTTCTGCCACGTCTGAATCCCAACGTGCCAGGTTCTCACTGTCATTACAGAGCTGAAAGCTATGTGATGCCTGTCTACTGAGCCAGAAAGATGAGTGAAGTGTTCAGTGCTGAATGTAGTGACTTACTGGGTCCCTTTCATACCCAGTAAGCTTGCACCACCTTATTAGCAGACACAGAGAGCATTCAGAGTTACTCACAGCAGTTTCAGTGTTTAAAACCTCACTCCTTAGTCTGATAAAAATGTTCACTTATAAAAAGCTCCTTTTAGATCCCCCCCCCCTTGTTCTCTTCTCTGTCTTCCTTCACACCTTTTTAAATTTTTCCCCGTATACTTAGATCAGATATAGTTTATCGTTTCTGGGCCTGGGTGGCCTTGCATTCCTGAGAAATCGTTGTAACATTTTCCTATTTCTTTTTGTATAACTTAAACAAGTAAAGTGGTAGGTCTTTGTTCCTGAAGTGCTGGCTGATGGTGAAACAAACAGCATTGTTGGACATGTGTCTTCCGTTTTAGAAACCAGAAACAAACTGCAGGACCTAAGCCAGTATCTCATATTACACCATTGAAAAAGATTTTGGTTTATTTTTTGTTTGTTTGTTTCTTTTTTTTCTTCTTTTCCCACAAGGGGAATTTAGCACACAGTGCTCTAGTCAGTATCCATGTGAACTGGAAATGGAAATGACTTGGGTCTCCCCCTATGTGGGCATCGGCTCCTGGCCAGGTTCACAGAACAGTTGGGCACACCTCAGAGCAAAGAGTTAGAAAATGCAAATGTTTGGCTAAGGAAACAGGAGCAATGTTTGTCAAGAATGACTGCAGGAGCTCTGCTTGAACATGCATTTGAGGAAGTGAAAAGATGGAGGAAAGGATTTCTGTGACCATTGTTGACAATGGGCTGGCTAGCTCCCCACTGCCAGATGGTGTCAGGGTGTTCCTTCCAAAGAGACACCCTAGAACAGCTGTGAATACCTCTGGATTCTCACTGTGTCTGCAAATAAGATCTATGAGTGACAACTCTATCTATAGAGAAAGACTAAGCTATCTATCCAAATGTGGGGCATTTAACCAGGATTTGGTTATTTACTATTGCATAAACTTTTCTTCTAAATCAGAAGCTTTAAAGTATGTCTATTACCTCAATGTTTCTAAGTTAGGAATCTAACAGTATCTTAGAAGGGTGCCGCTCACTATGTTCCTCACTTACTGACTCTCTATAGGCCTAAAGTCATCTGAAGGCTCAACCATGGAAAAATCTGCTTTCATAATTAATCAGTAATCATGACAAGTCAGAAGTCTTCTTTGTTAGTTGTTAAAAGTTAACCCTTTGACTCCTTGACTCATTGGCCTAGTTGTAGATGTGCTCACAAATGACACTTTGCTTCTCCTAGACCAAGGGATTATTCTCTCTCTCTCTCTCTCTCTCTCTCTCTCTCTCTCTCACACACACACACACACACACACACACACACACATATATACATACACACACACACACTCACACACTCTTGCATATACTTGTGTCTGAGATAGTAGAAGACACTGCCTTTTAACTATGGAAATGCCAACCCAGGGGTTCTTCAGTCCTTTCTTTAGGAAGAAGAAAATAAATCCAAGATATAATCAAGGGGCGGGTGTGGATTCTTCAGTCCTTTCTTTAGGAAGAAGAAAATAAATCCAAGACATAATCAAGGAGTGGATGTGACACAGAGACATGGAGTCCAAGAGGCAAGGAATATTATTGCTGCTCATGATGGATGCCTAGCATAGGCATTCCATTTTAAATAGATGCTACAGATCCCTCTTCTTTCACTATGAAGTTTATAGCATGCGGTGAGAGACAGTTGTTTGAAAAAGAACCTTTAGATCACTATACAGATCATGGTCTACCCCGTGTATCATACTAGGAAGTCGTGATATACTTACATTGGTGCCTGTGAAGACATACAATATTAGGCATGGATAGCTGTGCTAGAATATTTCTAACTTAACCTCCTAGGAGATTGGACATAGATTTCCTATTTCAATGATCTGTGGAATGAAGTTGGCCATAAGGTACTCCTTTGGTAATCTTTGGCAGCTAAATGATGGAAAACTCATGACATAAATGTTGTCAGAGTAAGATGGAGTCACATATAGAAAGAACTTATGTCCCTTATATCACATCTATGCTACATCTTTTACATATCACAGTGAGAAGTTGGTTTTGTACATAGGTGACTTAGCAGTTCCACGAGTCATTTTATGCTCTTGACTATATTATAGAAAAGTGGCAAGTATTTCCACAAGGTTAATAATAATTTGACTTGAAGTCATGGTAGGATATAGGATCTAGAGATCTGTAACTAATTAAACTCCCCGATTTTATAGCTACAGGCAATAGTTTAGAGCAGGGAATAAAGTAAAATAACTAACTCACTGTTTGGCACCCTGTATCTTCCTACGTCCAGCAACATTCCAGAAACTAGAATGGCCGAGAGAGTGGGAGTTGAGTGGCCTTAACTCGTTATGGAATCCTATGAAGCAGAAAGTAGTAGAAAGACAGAATATTTTTGCCTTAAAATGATCATTTTAATCCTGTGAGCTCTTACATAATTAATAATTACATTTTCTGAAGCCAGACAAAAGTACAAAGAGTATTAATGGAGAAGTGTTCCTATTAAAAACAGCTAAACATTGGTAAATATAATCAGTTTCTGTCTTTCCATTACAGCAAGGAAATCCATTAGCAGGATTGGACTTCTGTGGTGATGGCTGCAGACTCTTGCTGATGGGGTGGCAGATGGGGATGGTTAGTATGTAACTGTTGAAGGCAATATTTAAAAACAGTCCTGTACAGTCCTGGAGGAATGATGCTTGTGTCTTTAACTCAGCTCAGTCATAGTATGATAACATGGGAACTCAAGGTCCAGCTCACACCCTTTGTAAGAAGGTGTTTCATCTTTGGCTAACTGATAACTTTGGATAAATTTCTTTAATCTTGAAAAGTCAAAAATTGGATTAAACCATTACATTATGATTAGCTAAGAATTGTGCCAGAGTGGCGAAAGTGTAAGAATTTCTGAGATGAGGTAGAAAAATAAAAGGTGCTGAGAAAACCTAAATTGTGGTTGTTAAGGTACTGACATTTTTCTGTGGATGTAAGCTGTGCTCTTTGCATGGCTTCAGGGATTTGATTAGACTGGGGTATCATGCAATGAGGAAAAGACAGACAAATAGACATCCAGACACAGAAAATCTGGGATTGGGTGAACAGGTTCTCTGACAGAATAGCCTCAATATCTCAGACGCTCAGTGTGTTCATTACATACAGCAGAACACAGGTGGGGTTATTGCATACAACTGAACAAGGAGACAAGTTTAGGAGCAGTCTCTACAGGGAAGCCATCTTCAGGTTGAAAGCTTCAGGGTAGAAAGCTTTGATGAACAGTTTTTGTACATAATATCAACATTCACGTTTGGACTAAGAGAGAAGGCTTTGCTATTTTCCCATGGATCTGAAGTTTTGGATTCTTGACATGGCTGTACACATACAGAGATAGAACATCATGAGACAATTTCTAGATACAAAATGTAGTATGAGAAAGTCAGATGTGTTGGGACCTGCGTACAATCTAAACCTTTGGAGAACTGAGGCAGTACAATGATATATTTCGGGTTATCATTGGCCACATAAAGAGGTCTGTTCCAAGTTGAGCTACACAAGGAAACTTTACTTAAAATCAAGAGATAAAGAAGAAAAGAATTCAAGGCACATTTATTAAAAGGGAACTCACTGTAGAAATTTGATTATACAAGTAGCTTGGGATATTCTGCATGGATTATCCCCCTTGCTTACAGTTGTGAAGCTTAAAACCAGTGGTATCAAGACACAATGTTACTGTAATAAAAGAAAGGTTATAACAGAAAAGTCACTAAGGCAAGACAGAGCTGGAGCTAAACAAAAAGTTCTTCCAAGTGGAAGTACATTGGAGTTGGATGCTTCCATCCACCTTAATTTAAACAAACCAAGATCTCATCTCCAGCTACTTTCTATAAGGACCACTCTTGTCCATCATTGTATTTACAGAACTAAACATCTCTTGTTAAAATTCGAAATTTATGGCTCGAAGAATATTTCTTGCAGATTGGTCCAAGAATGTGTTTGTCTCCAGTAGAAAGCCAAACTAAATTGTCATTGGCATTAATTCTAGATTAAAAAAAAATAATAATGCCATTGTGGCTACTGAAATTGTTATTTTAATTAATCACATTAGCCTGTCTTTGTTTTTGAAGGATAGTGGTAAAAACTTCCATTGTATTTGAAGAGACATTGTACTGTAGACCCAATAAAACTGCCAAAAAAATAAAAATCCTAAAACAATGTTACTTATATAGTGACCTACTTATATATTCACCCACTATTAAAAAAATATAAAGTATATGTATGGCTCTGAAGTATGTCAGAAACTTTGGCTTAAGAACAGAGATAAATTTGAAATACTTCTCCTGCAATCAAAATGTGTGGAGAAATTCTTTCATGACACAGGGTGAGTTTGAAGCAATTCTCTTTCACCTATAGGCAGCTTAAAGGTAGGAAAGAAAACAGGACAAGATAAAAAGATAGAATGTTTTTAACATAAAGGGAAAGAACAGCCTGTAGAAGGGAAACTTGGGCTTGAAGTAGAGAGTCCCTGAGTCCTGGACCCCTGGATCCAAAGTAAGGGTTCTCACTTCTATGGTCACAACACTTACTTGACACTGGCCGTATCCTTTAGTTGTCTAGCTGTTATTAGATTATTCCTTACAGCTTACAGAAGCTTTGCAACAATTTAAGAGCGTCAAGCAAATACAATGTATTGTTTTACTTTGGTGGAAGAAATGTAAATTTCAAATATTCACAGAAAGACAATAAAATATTAATAGAGCAGTCATTCAGAGAATTTATGTGTAAATTAGAAAATGGGAAAGCTTATATCTTCTATATTTTTAGTCTTTTGTGTTGTGTGTATATATTTGTATGTGGTGTATGCATGTGTGTGCTCATGCTTGTGTGTGTATTTGTTCATGAGTGGTGTACATGTATATGTTTTTGAAACAGTTTTATAGAACAGCTTTTTAAATTAAGTACATATAATGGGATTCTTTCATGCTTTTATACAACATCATAAAACTTTTTCATGTATTTATTAAAATGAATTCATGTGTTTACAAATATGAGTTTATTGTAATACTTTCAATAATCCTACTGTTTCTAATTTGCTATGATAATTAAAAACACTCCAGTGAGTTTTTTTGCAGTTTCTGAAAATGGTATAAGGAAGTAAGCAAAGTAAAGGAGATATGAGTATAAAAACTTTATCCCAGCTAGATCATCATGGATGTTAGAATTTCAACTAACCGGGTGTAGAAAACATGGGATTGCTGTAGGACTAGTTTATTATGGAACTATTTGAGTAAGTTTAAGTAGTAGGGTTAGAAACCCTTTTCCTATCTGTAACTGACAGGGGTGAGGAGGTAGGGGGCATCTATAGGATGAGAGGTAGACCTGAGATAATGGAGACATCCAAAAATCAATGAGGATGATATTAGCTGTGACTCACTACATTGGAGATATAGAATCTGAATAGGCTACTTCCTGTAGCCAGGCAGGAACCTTTCAGCCCCAAATTTGTCCTGTCTACAAGAATTGCATGGGGAATGGAACAGAGACTGAGGGAATGGCCAACCAATAACTAGCCCAACTTGAGACCCAATTCATGGGCACGCTAACACTATTAATGATACTGTTATGCTTGCAGACAGAAGCATTTTATCTTCTGAGAGGCTCCACCCAGCAGCTGACTCAGACAGATACAGGCACCCACAGCCAAACAGTAGATGGAGTTTGGTGACTCCTATGGAAGAATAGGAGGAAGGATTGCAGAACCCAAAGGGCTAGGGACTTCATAGGAAGACCAACAAAATCAACTGACCTGGACCCTTGGAGCTCTCAGAGTCTGAGCCACCAACCAAAGAACATATACAGGCTGGAACTAAGCCTTTCCCCACACATGTAGCAGATGTGCAGCTTGGTCTTCATGTGGGTCTTAAACAACTGTATTGCAATATGTTCTTCTAGCTAGGCTGCCTTGTCTGGCCTCAGTAATAGAGGCAGTCCCTAGCCTCACAGAGACTTGAAATGCCAGGGAGAGGGATAGCCAGGTCCAATTTAAAAAGAAATTTAAAATTGGTCTTTAAAATTTTAGTGTTTACAATTTGAATCATCAGATTCTTCCACTTAGGAAATGGACATTAACATATTTAAAGAATTGCCTTTGCCATATTTTCCTCTCCTTGCTAATAAAAAGTTCCTAGTATAAGATGTTCCAAGTAAAGAAGATGGCAATCTTTTAATAGGCAACAGTCAGTATTTTATTCTACCAGATTTTACTGATAAGAGTTAAGACACTTCAGTGCATGAACATGATCTAAATGCCCTATCATTCTAATTTACTTTCTGTTCTCTGGCCTGAAGATATGTTCAGATCCTGTTAAGAAATTAAAGCCACGTGAGATTCTGAAAGAAAATTGCATAGATGCTTAGGGTATGTTTACCACAGCATGCAAAAAAATCTCTAACCGAAGCAAAATTTCATTGAAGCCTTCTCTCTACATACATCTGAAGGGTTTCTTATATTCAATTTTGCCTCTGTAGAGAACTCTTATGTGCTTGTTTTTTGTTTTTGTTTTCTTTTGTTTTCCAACTGTGCTACATGTCAGGGTTTTCTGAAAAAGCATAACTTACTAAATTCTGCATTCCATAAAAGGGAACAAAGTAGTTTTGCAAAGCTTGTAGATACGTAGATATGTAGCATGAGGAGAATTATGATTATTATTATATATGTAGCCATGGAGCAGAGTCACTAGACAGCTTCTAGCTTCATTTATGTGGATGGGGGCAGAATTCGTTATCAAGTGGAAGTCTTCACATCTGGTTAACCATCTTCTTCATCAGTCTTCCTTTTAGTCCCTATGTCACAGACTCAACTGACCAAACCCCACGAGCTACCTCTGTGACCACTAATTGGAAGTCTCTTGTGCCCCAAGATCTCAAGGACTTTTTACTCTTCTTGTCTACTTTCTATTAGGTCATTTCAATGGTCTGTTCTGACCACATGGAATTGTAGAAGTTTATTTTTATTTTATTTTTTTCAACTATCCAGGTGCGAAAGTATAGAACTGCTTAATCCAAATATGTTAAATAAAAGTTGTTTCATCTACCGTAAGTTTTGTTAAAAATAAGATTAAACAGACCCAACACATTGGCAAGAGAAATGAGACAAAAAATACTTATGTACATTACTTATCTACATTCTTTATATATTAAGGATCTAAAAGAAGAAGATGGTTGAAGAATTGCCCTGTACTAAAATATAGTAAGCTGCATATAGTTTAATTTCATCATATAGATCTGAGTGGAAAACTGTCACGAAAAAATAGGTGTAAAATACAATTTGAAATTGATTGCACATAGTTAGACTATATATTAGACAATGGTATTAAATTATTATAAAATTTCCTGGATTTGATACTTGCTTGTTGGTTACAAGGAAAATCAACATATTATCAGAAAGATACTCACAGTGAAGTATTTATAAAGTGATTTTTTGAAACCTAATTATGAAAGATTTAAGAAAATTTAATAATTTCAAGTTTAAATATATATATATTCATACATATGAATATATAACATGTATATGGCAAGGTAAAAATGAGTATGCTATCAATTCAGGAATGTGTATAATAGCATGGAGATTTTATTTTCGATTTTTTTTTTGTTGGCGTTTTTGGCAGTGAAGGAAGTAGAACACAAAGCATCATACATGATAGGCAAGTATTCTCCCACTGAGCCAAATACCCATGAACCATATACCATATACTTCATGATTTTTGCTTTTGTTTGTGTGCTTGCTTAAGTAATGCTTTGATTAATTTGAATTTCTTCCTTTTTCAAAATAAAGAATTCCAAATTCAAAGAGGATGATGTTTGCTGTTCTTAATAACTTGTTACCTTGAAGGGTATGAGGAGAGTGGGAGAAGATGGCTACATTCCACACTGTGAGTATGATCAGGAGGCATCTTCTCTGCTTCTTTGCACAGTGTCCACAAACAAAGCAGGGTCCTCTGGATAAGGGCTTAGAATCAGAGAATCAATACCTCTGACTCTTCATATCTTGATTTCTCTCACTAGGCAGTCAACCAAGTCTTCATATGGTGTCTCTACTGTCATGCAACCATGGCAAACTTCACAAGTACTCAGTTCATACTATATATTTCACATGAAGATACATCATTTTACAAAAATGATAATCAACAAAAACTAAAAGAAGTTTTGGAGCATGGGTCTGCATTAAAACCCTCCTTCCTGGGTGTTTTACTGCAGATTAAAAGAACAATTTCAATATATTGATCTTTTGAAACTAAAATATTATAGTTACAGGCCTCATATCTCCTTCTTTACCATTTTCTTTTCATATCACCTGAGATTGTTTAAACCATTTAGTTCCTTTTAACTGTGGAGATTTACTGACTTAGTTGTCTGTCATTGAGTCATAAAATAATAGGAAAGACTCCAACATATTCATACTTGTTACAAAGAATAAATATAAAATTTAAATATTCAAATGTGAATAATGAAAAATGTAATATGTACATCAACTTTCAAATGCATATATATACATATATATGTATATGTACATATATACACATATATACACACATATATATACATATATACACACATATATATTCCATATATATATTCCATATATATATTCCATATATATATATATGCCAATTTTTATGACTCTCAGTTAGAAGTTTGGACTGATCTAGCCCACTTCCTTTTATATACAAAGAATCAATTCCAAAGATTTTGAAGAAATACTAAGCCATTTTATAATGTTTACTCCTATGTGAGGTTTTTTAATATATGAAATTAAAGTTTCTTCCTAAGATTGGTGTTGATTTTGCATTGGCTTATTGCCAAAAAATAAATTACTACAGTATGTGCAAGAAAAGGTGCAAGAGAGTAAACCTAGGTGCCCCCTCTTACCCCATATAGTTCACAAGGGCACACTTGTAATGTGACAAGGTGAGATTTCAGCTAGGTTGAAAGGTCAAGAAATGTAGATTTGCTATTATTAGACTATTATTGTAAATATGGTACTTTGCAAAAGACAAATACAGCAGCTTTAATAATTTAATGCTGTAGTTTACTTAATAATAGGGACATCTGACAGATTGTTCCTATGATTTTAGATGATTATTTGAAATCAAAAATGATATATGCTACATGTAGGTGGTTACAAACTCATTTCTCACTATAAGCTAAAATAACCAATAATACTTAAAGTACATGTTGATGTACATTCTGTCTATTATATACATTTTGATTTAGTTGGACATTTTCTTCAAGAAAAATTCTGTCTTTCCATCCCAGCATGAAATCCAATAGTAGGACTGGACTTCCGTGCTATTGTGCATCTCTTTTCTTCAAGATGTATTCCCTAAGTAAAGGTATGGGAGGCACCCCAAAGCTCTCTAGGAAGTTACATGACTCAAAATAGTAAGGAGAGAGAAAACTCTTCCACATAGCTTTCTGCAGATATTCAGGGAATCCCTCTGTAGTGGAGTTCTTCTGTGAATTCTTGCCAATTCTGCAGTGGCGAATATTTGATGGTACCACTGCCAGAGACACTTATGTTCCTGCTGCATCTATTTTTCTTGTTAGTTACATCAATAAGCTAAATGATTTACTAAGCTAGACTTGTGTTGAATCATTCTTCAATCTGTCATAAATGTTCTTTCTGAGATGAATAGAAACTTGTTCATATCTCCACAGGAAGGAAAATGACTATACAATCAGACTTCAAAAAGGGAGTGACAGTGCATATATCTATATGCAATGAGACATGTAAATAAGACTGATATATCAAAAATTGAGAACCATCATGTACAGTTCCAATATGATTACATTTTCTCATATAGCATAGGATGGTGTTCCACTTGCTATAGGCAGTTTTGTGCTTCTTCTCCGGTGATAAGACATGCAACTGAAGTTTGATCCATTTGAAGGTAGAATACACTTGACTGAATTCCAAGATGACTGCCTTCGTTTTTGTGGTATGAGGTACCAAGTTATCTTGATGAATATAATCTACCACATGAGGATAGAACAAAGATATTATTGAAATGACCGATGGTCTAGGGAATATATCACAATCTCTGAAACCCCTCATGAGATGCAGTAGTAAGCCGGCTCAGTGAACTTGCCTCTGTGAGTAATGACAATAGAAAAAAAAAACATGGATCTGTCCTTTGAGTTTTTCTGATATGGCAGAAAAAGTGGACAGAAAAAAAGATGAAATGAATGCTGTAGTTGATCACATTTTA
Source organism: Grammomys surdaster (assembly GCF_004785775.1). Taxonomy (NCBI): domain Eukaryota; kingdom Metazoa; phylum Chordata; class Mammalia; order Rodentia; family Muridae; genus Grammomys; species Grammomys surdaster. The sequence continues at coordinate 10,612,961 of NW_021604587.1, forward strand.
TAGCTGGTAGGCCAAAGAGAAAGACTATCACACTTTCCTGTGCTGGGTTACTAGTAATGTTCTTGTTTGCATACTAAATCATGGATTTTATCTCCCTGTGCATTAAAGATTAGATATGTGAGGATGCTGTCTGTCCGTCTATCTATCTATCTATCTATCTATCTATCTATCTATCTATCTATCTATCTCTATCTATCATCTATCATCATCATCATCATCTATCATCATCATCCATTTAGCTATCTTCTTCCTCATTGTCTAGTTTTTCTCATAAATTTCAATTTTTGGGGTCATAAAAGAGCTCATTAGCACACATCAAATTTATTTTCTTTCCCCTAATAGGAAGCGGACAGGGTCAACGACAGGTTTAGGAAGAGCAGCTCTCCTATACCTCCTCTGGATGTTGTCTTCTAATCTCTGATATTAATGAGAATTTGGACCCACAGTGTATTCTGATCCATTTTCTCCCTTCCATTTTCCATCAGAAAAGAGCAGGCCAAAACAGGCAGAGGACCTACTGCAGGCCCATGCAGGCCCTCTACTTGCTCAGTCTCTTTGAGTCCATATGAACTCTGCTTGGTTAAGTCACAAAGGCAGAAAAAGCTATGTGATATGAACTACATGTCCATTCTTGAGATAAAGTCTGCATAATCTGAGATAGTATGAAGACAACTAGTCATTTACAAGACCCACTGGGAACACTTGGTTACTATAGGCCCAAATTCTCACTAATATCAGAGATTAGAAGACAACATAGGAAACTAGGAATGTGCAGTGTGGTGTTTTGTGTTACATTTACCAGACTGGATAGCATTGTATTAACAGAAATGTAAACTAAAAATAAAAAGAAAGAAGAGGAAGAGAAAGAGGAAGAGGAAGGAGAAGGAGGAGGAGGAGGAGGAGGAGGAGGAGGAGGAGGAGGAGAAGAAGAAGAAGAAGAAGAAGAAGAAGAAGAAGAAGAAGAAGAAG
>NW_021604587.1:10613939-10641892 GCF_004785775.1 Grammomys surdaster
AGAAGAAGAAGAAGAAGAAGAAGAAGAAGAAGAAGAAGAAGAAGAAGAAGAAGAAGAAGAAGAAGAAGAAGTTAATTTAGCAGAAATCTTGGTACTGGTTTTAAGGGCTTTTCTGACACTCCATGATTGGATATGAGTTAAGAGAGTCCCTAATGGGTCTGAATTGTTTACAAAGGCATGTATATTTGGTTAAGAACTTATTAAACCATACCTGATTAGATGAAGAGCAAATCAATAACAAACCAAAACAAGAAGAATGTAGATAAAGTATTCAGCTAAGCTCACATAAAAGCAAATATACTGAGGCTTACGGTGAGTCAAAATTCTTGGGGGAGAGACGGTAAGAGCCCAAACTCAGTGTTTGTGAACTCTGGGAGATTTTATCACAAAAGGTTCAGATAAGAAGTAAATGATAATGGTACAAGTAGGTAGTTATGCCTGGTATACTACTCCCAGGAAAAAGCATAAGAGTTATGTCAAGTCCCTTTTCATAACTAGATATGGCTATTGGAGAGATGGCAACCATGGTTAGAATCCAGAAACCTGTTCATAAAGCATTGTAGAACATGACAGTACTCTCTCTTGGCTTTGAGTTGGCTCAAACAATAAAAGTCCACACTACAAAGCTTGTCCTGGGTGGAGTTATGTGTGGTAACCCCAGGGAAGTAAGTACTTCAAGATAAAAAGGTGACAAGGCTTACTTAAACAGAGAATGACTGAAGGTTACACAGCTAAATATGCTAATGTTCTCATCCTCACCAGTGTACCAAGCATTGCTACTTTGACAAAGCAGTGGTCACAAATAATGAAATGCTTTTTTTGGTGTGTTGGACCTTATGTTTTAGCATCACTTTCACCACTGCATATTGAAGTAGTTGCCAGTTATTTATAATGGACATTAGTGGAACTTCAGAGACATTGTCCTCCCAAACTTCCTGTAAAATGCCTCTGTTAATTTTTTAAATTTTATTGTATAATTCTAACCTTTGTGTGTGACCTAGATCTATAAAATAATCTGGAAGAAGATAAAAAACAACCTTTAATGATTTTAAGTGTCAGAGGCATCTAACTCAGGCAGAAAAAGCTGTAAGACAGTTGGATGAAAAATCCCAATTAACATGGGAAGCCAATGAATTATAAGATGCTGTGGCTTCTAAGACCCTGAAAACAACAAATGCTTTTTGTCATTGCTATGGGTTAAATAATGGATGGAAAAACATTATTGAAGATTCCACACACCTTGTGTGATGTGAAAGACAGGGACATTATGTTGGTACTGATATGGGAGTCCATTTTTTGCTAGTTAGTTTTTATGGTTTTGATAGGTGCTAGGTGGTCTGCTTAGAAAACATTATTCTAGATAATTCTTCTCAGTTATGGGACTTGTCTTTAACATAGATAATTCTTCTCAGTTATGGGACTTGTCTTTAACATTATCGATATTTTGGGAAGTCTGTTGGAGTAACAGTGGCACCAATGTTATAGATACAAGCCATTGCTTTCTATTGGATTTAAAACCTACTTCACAGAAGAAAATTGAGTATTTGTGTTATAAAATCTTTATTGAGTTAAGTCCTAAGCCTAAGTGGTAAGGTTTTAGTAAATAACTAGGGTGTGCTGATCAAGTTGCCTTCTAAACATTTCTGGCTTCACAAGTAGATGACTCCTGTTATCAGTCTTAGCGGTGAAGGAATGTACTTTTTAATCTCTATTTCTTTGGCATTGAACACTGCTGCCGTGGAGACCAATAATCAGTCAAACAGCTGAGAATAAATGAGTGTCACCTTCGTGTAGCAGCCTAATTCATGACCATAAATGGAAGGAAATCATCAGAAATCTGATTTATCTCCCTCAAACTTCCCTCAAAGTAATATAGCAATATTTCTGTCACTTACTGTTTTCTTAATCCTGCAAAAAGCAAGAAGGTAGAGACAAATTAATTAAGCATTATATCTCAAGTGGCTTAAGAAAATTAGCAAAGAAGATAACTCTGGGATGGAATCCACATAGCCCAGTTTTAGTTCATAAAAAATAGATACAATGGAAAGTTGGAAAACTGACAGAAGACGTCAAGTTGCTTAAAAATTGTCTTCTTTTCTTGTGGTGAGAGTGTATCTGGGTTGAAATTTTTTGACTCTTGAATTATATCAAAATACCTAAGATAGAAATTTTGTAGAAATACTTTCTGAACAATATGCCAATATATTAGTTGGAGTTATCTAGAAAGCCAGGACCAATCAACAGAACTTTAGATGACTGATAGTATATAGAAATGGGATGCTTGGTCATGTGATTATGAAACCCAGAAGTCCCATACAATACAAGCTAAGATCCAGAAAAATTGGTGGAATAATTCAACTTACATTCACAGATAAGAGACTAAGGGGAGCTGATTCTATAAGTTCCATCTTAAGGGTAACAGAAGACAGACAAGAAGTGTAGATGCTCAGCAGCAAGAAAGGAAGGAGTACATCTCTCCTGTCAACCAACTTTGGTTCAGTTGAAACCCTCAAAGGATTAGATGATGCCCACCCTCATTAAGGAGAACAGCTACTCATTCAAATGCTATCTCTGTTGTGAAATGTCTTCATAGATAACTGTAGAAGTAACATTTTACACACACACACACACACACACACACACACACACACACAGAGTGATGGTTTGTATATGCTCAGCCCAGGAAATGGGACTATTAGAAGGTGTGGCCCTTTTGGAGTAGGTGTGTCACTGTGGATGTGGGCTATAAGACCCTCATCCCAACTGCCTATAAGGCAGTATTCTTCTAGCAGCCTTCAGATGAAGATGTAGAACTCTCAGCTCCTCTTGCACTATGCCTGCATGGATGCTGCCATGTTCATGCCATGATGATGGACTGAACCTCTGAATTTGTAAGCCAGCCCCAATTAAATGTTGTTCTTATAAAAGTTACCTTGGTCATGTTGTCTGTTCATAAGAGTATATGTGGTGTGTGTGTGTGTGTGTGTGTGTGTGTGTGTGTGTGTGTATGTGTGTTTAAAATTAAATTGAAGAAGATTAAACTGCCTAGCCAATCAGATAGACACCTAAAATTAACTGCCAGACTTAGGTTTGCTGATTTAATATTTGTAATGACTAGACAAAGGCAAATGTCTTACTTAGGGATAGGTGATTTTGCCTAGCCTTTAAATATGATTCATGGAAAGATAGTGTGTAATCTTAGCCTCTGAGTCTATAATTTGTCTATATACTTTGCTAATTATAAAACATAGGTATCACCATCCAGTTAGTGGAGAACTAGGAAAGATCAGGAAATGTAGTAGAGCTCATTTGCTTAGCATATGCAAGTTTCTGGCTTTAATCACCAATACTGAAAAAAAAAAGAAAGAAAGAAAAAGTGAAAAATAAATTGCTACTTTAAAAACAATATATATTATAACATTTTTAACTGAAAGAAAGAAAACTAAACTAAATACATCCCAGTCCAGTACCTGTAAATACTATTTTATTCTTGAATTATATTAATGAAATAAAAAAAAACTACAAACAGTTTCACAGGAGCAAAAACAATATCCTTCATTGCCCTAATCTCACAATGCGTGAATGACTTCAGAATCAAGGATATAGATGGTTAAAATAAATATATGGCAATGATTTTTTTTTTGAACATGAAATGCTTTTTTATAGCATGTTTTACAAGGGGCGGGGGTAAGAGGGTCCAGGTGGTGGAAAAGTACAGAATCTTCTTGGCCTGTGCCTTGAAACATGTCATGGTCTATATGGTACACTGCCTTGAATTATGATCTACCTGCAGTTCTTCAGAAGATATGGTACACTGCTTGAGTTATGGTCTCCCTGCTATTCTTAAGAAGACATGGTACTCTGCTTTGAGTCTATCTGCAGTTGCTAAGCAGGATCTTGCAGTTGCCAAGCTTCAGAGGACATTGTGCAGGTGGGGAAAGGTAGGGGGTAAGGGTAAGGGCGAGGGTCCTGGCTTCTGGCATCTCCCCCTTCTCTGTTTAGTTAGAGAAGGCGTCTTATGTTCAATCCCAACTATGTGAGTTTTGAATTTGGATGTCTAATTATGGGGGGTCTTAGACAAGTTCACAACCCCAAAACACTGATGTGAGACGAGTCACATCGATGGTCGAAGGCTTTAGGCTGTCGACGATGGGCAACGTCAAGGGACTCTGATGTGGGTGAAAGGAGGGTGAGAGCCCTGTCTTAGGCCGTGTAGGCTGCACCCACTCCCAGCACCACGCACTCCTTTTCGGCTGCATTGGGTGGGCCCCTGGGAAGTGGACCTACAATAATCCCGTCATTGGGCTAACTCACAGCCATCCTAGTCTCTTGTAAATGTTCAAGTTACCAACCATTTGTCAGTTTGGGGTGTAATATTGTCATAAAGGAAGGCTCCCCAATGTTAGCGGCCATATCAAGGGTGGCCTTGGTTTAGGAAAAAGCCAATTTTTGTTGTGGTGATCAAGAGGCCAAGCTCTCTAGTGAGAGAAATGAGGGCAAAGCCAGGCATACCAGAACCCTTCTGGAGGGCGTGGAAGTCTAGGGGTCGACCGTCGGGGGAGACAGGGGAGCTGACAGCTGTGTCAGTCTCCTGCGGAGTCACTTCTGGATCCTCTGCAATTTTCAGCTGATGGTAATGAACTTCAACTGCCTTCTTGATGGCAGCATCAACCTGGTTCCGTGGACGACAGGTCACGGGCGATGATCTCTGTCTTGCTCAATCTTGATGTCGTGCGCACATCCTCTCAATGAGGGTCCGTCCGGATAGGTCCGTGCCTCGAGCCCCACGTCTGGGTATGGCAATGATTTTTATCAGTGCAATTTAATTATACAATAAAATAAGCTTCATTATAGAAGTTTCTTATGTGTACCTAATATAGTTTGCAATATTCACTCATCATAATATCTTTTCTTATACCTCATTCTTCCTTTCTATTGCTCCTTCTACATCCTAGCAAAGATTTTGATTGCATGTGTACATATTATATTGCAAAGCTAATCCAATTTCTTATCCTTATTTGCATTTATGCTTCTTGCTCTGTCATTTTGCATGGCATGCTCACATGGACAGGGTGAACTGTCCCATTTCTTGACATTATTTCCTTTGTGTCTTTTTTTCAGATTTATGGGCACAAATTTGAAAAATTTATGCATATATTGTGTAATCCAACTTACAGTAGTCATATTTACTTCTAATTGTAGTTTAGTGATATGTCTGTATCTAGAGCCTGGAACACTATACAAAATATTTGGCTTTATTTTCCTATCTGACTCTCTAAACCCAACCATCAAACAAGGAAACCTATAAGTACACATTCTACTTCTGAGCAATTGCTAACACATGCTTTTGGCTCTTCTTTTGTTTTACCCAAGATCTTCAGGAAACATGGATTCCTATAATATGCAATGCAATTGCAAAGATCTTAGCAGAAAATTTTGGACCATTTTTATATCTCTATACTTATATACACAACTCACAATTTACCAATCCCAGGGCACATTTGCAAATTATTTGGTAGTCAATCTTTTTAAAAGACAACACAAAATCTAAATGAAGAGAAAGAAAGAAAGAAAATAATGCTAAAATTGATATTCCTATTGCCCAGAACATGTAGATTATTGCAGTGTGACAAATCTGCAAAATTCTACACTGACATGAAAATGACCATTGTATACAAATGAATATCAAAGTATTCTTAGTTGTTTGATAATATAAATGTAAACAAGACAACCTTTGATTAAAGATGCATGGCATAAAATTGGGAATAATTATATAACTCAAGAATTAAAAGGGAAAAAAAACACAGTTCTACAGAACTATTAGACTATTCTGTTAGATCCTTTGTAGGTCTCAGTGAAATGTCATGAATAGAGTTGGTGATAGTTCCAGCCTTTAGCTTGGGACTTGTGTAAGAAATGATGTGATACACAAGAGAATGTCAGGTGGAATATTAAGTAAGACAATTAAGCTACTAAATGGTAGAATGGCACCCAAACCCTTACACTACCAACGAGGCTACAGTGGCTATGCAATCTATGTAGCAAACACATTTCAAAGGGACTTTCCAGACAGGCAATATGAGACCATAACATATTGGATAGAAAAATCAAGAGACCAAGTTTTCAGCTCTGGCTCTGTTGCAAGGCTTTGTGTCGTTCTTGGCAAGTTGCATAACTTTCCCCTACATCACTTTCCATGTCTGGAAAAAGGAAGATGCTGATAAGAACAAGAAAGACGAGGCTTTTCTGGTGTGCTGACTGACTTTGCTTAATCAAATGGGGAGAAAGTGATGATGCTGATGTCATTGTTGCCACTCCCATCTAATGTATTTTAATTGTATGCCTCTGCCTGTGGAAAGTATTCTGCTAATTGTTTTTAATATTGCAGATACTCAAGCGAGCTATAAATGTCAGCGCTTCTCCAAGCATTCTCTAAAAGATCTAAGTGAGTTGGAAATTTTGGAAGATGTGCCTTTTCCTGTGCTGTTGGGTCTTAGGATGAGGAGAAAGTCAATGATTCACCTCTTTCCCTCTACTGTGCTTACTGCATTTGTTTGCAAACTGTGGTGACTTACTGAAGAGCTGGATTAGGAATCAGAAATCCCCAACTATCTGAGCTCCCTCCCAACAAGAAGGACCAGCAGCTCATGTTTGTTCTCCTACATTTCCAGATTGAAAAGACTGTGTGTATTTTAAAAGTGACGAGTTGTGATGGGACCCCTGCTTTAATAGGGTCCTCAGTGACTCTGATGTCAAACAGTAGCCTTGAACATCACCCTTGGGAGAAGAAAGAGCTGAAGGGTCAATGCCCAGTCATGTCCAGGGTAATATGTCAGCTCATAATTCTTTAGAATCTCCTGCCAGTAACAGCTGCAGCTTGCAAACCTCTGAACCCTGAGCTTATTCAGCCTTCTATTTTGTCCTTATGTGAAAAACTGTAACTTGAGCTACTCACCCTCAGCCTCCAAAGGAGCCCATTTAACAAGAGGAGCCTGGGCCTGCCAGGTATCTGAGAAGAAATGAAATGTATCAACAGTCGGTGGCATTTCATCTTAAAGTAGCTTGGGCTGGCCTCTTTGCAGCCTCTTGCTCTGTCCCTGGCATTGGGTTTGCTGTCTGTCCCCATTAGCTTGTCATTAGTGCCATTAATGAAAATCCGGTTTTACGTGCTGAAAAGTGATCCTGGGCAGTCTTGAGGAAATGCTATAAAGGTTGCTCCCGCTGTTAGCAGGAGCCTTTGGCACACCTGCAGACCTGACAGGGCTTTAAAAGGTCTCTCTTCCTGGATGGAAGGGCATGCACCAAGTGTAAGCAGTACAATAAATAGTACTAATAGTTTCATTCTGGGGCTGTGAAAACCTTCCACAGCATCCCTATAAAGTCAATGCACTCTGATGAAGAAGTGAAATGTTAAGGTTTTGTAGTTTGAGTTAAACTGGTCATTAAGCCAAAGTTCAGGAATTCTATGCCTGCTCCAAGAGCTGAAACAATCTTATATGACATTTTCCTCAGAGAAATTAGATTAAATATATTAATTTAAAACAACTGCCTGATTAATGATAAAGTGTAAATTAAGTGATCTATTTCATACTATGCAATATCAAGGAAAAAGATGCCCACGTGAACTTTTATTAGTAATTCAAACTCAATATAGAATTACTGAAATTAGAAACATAAGAATAAAAAAGAAAGACCGTTTTACAAAGAATGATACTTCTGGACGGAAATAGAGAAATATAGGAAAGGAGAGATGCCCTAGGTATTTCCATTTACCTGTACTTTGTATGTGAGCTATCCCTGCCCCATCTCCTGTGCAAGAAAGTCTAAGACAAACTGGTAGTGTTATTTTAGGAGGTTGTAGAAAGTCAAGGATGTGAGGCCAAATAGAAAAGATAGGGTGGATCATTGTGGCCGTTTCAACTCTGCCTCTCCCTACCTCCCTCTGTGGCTACCTTATGTGAACTCAGAAACAGCCACTTGCACCAATCCCTCAGAAATGATGAGCCCAAATAATTTCTTCCTTTATGTGAGTTTGGTCAGATATTGTATCATAATAATGGCAAAAGGAACTTTACAGTACAAAGTCACACAAGTTGGTAGGCCAACCCTTCTGTAAAAAGTATTTGCTTTAAGACTGTGACTATGTTTGATGAGAGAGGGAGAATTGATATTGATTAGAGATGAGACCCCTAATTGATTATGTAATACCAAGTAGTCAGTTATGAGATCATGTGCATATAAGCAACATCAAATAGACTCAATAAGTTTTATTTATGTGGGTATATGTATATTTGTATGTATATGTGTTTATATGTTGTGCTGTGTTGCTGCAGTATGTTATTATGGGATAAGGAATGCTGGGGACAGGAAGCTAGAAAGCAAAATTGACCAACTAAATGAAGAAGGGTGAAAAGTTGAAAGGATGCTTGATGTAAACTCTCAGGACCTGCATCCTGACTTGAGTCGTTAGTGCCACTCAGTGTCTGTTCCCCTCTTACATCTCCCCGAGTCACTCACTGGTCATGTTCTATGGTAAATCTTCTTCACATTTAAATTCCATTTCTATTCCTTTCAATTTCTAGCTAGAATAGATTGTCAGGGTTTTAAAAGTATTAAGCTACAATGAGTATACTACTTTTATGAGGTCATCTGTTGTTCCCGTGTCAAGCAATAGTCATTAATCCATAAAATTATGTAAAAAATAATTTACTTGCTGAAATTTAAGTTCTAATAAAATAAAGCTTTAATTTGCACACCAGATTTGGGTTTTTCATTTTCCTCTTAAGTAATATGCATGAAATTTGATGTCAGTCAGGAAGTACCCTACATTGCCTAAGGAGTGCACCCTCAGTTAACAGTAAAGTAAATATCAAAACTCAGCTATGTGTTTAGATTATTTCTATTTAAACACACAATTAATTAAACACACAATTATATAAAATCAAATACTTTTTTCTGAAAATGTGTAATTTCATCATATGTATTGCATGAAATAATTTAAAAGTATGCAATTATAAGTTACTGTATGTATGTATGTATGTATGTATCCAGACAGGGTATCTATAAACCTCTCTGTCCTGGTATCTGTTATGTAAACCAAGCTGGCCTTGAAATCACAGAGACCTGTCTGCCTCTGGATCCCAAGTGCTGAAGTTAAAAGCATATACCACCATGTCTGACACTATTACATTTTATCTCAACCTAGATACATTCACTTAAAATCTAGTCCTGTACTCTAATATACAAATGAACATTGCATATTTTATTCTGTATAGTGTTTGAAATGTGCATGTTTTTAGAGCTTACTAATATATACATTACTTTAAATATTTGTATTTATTTGCAAGATATTTATTTGTAATACAAATAATATAAATATTGTAAATATTTGTAAATATTTCCTGTCATAAGAACACTCTTTACATGACTAGAAATAATTTTAAAAATTTAAAGAGATATATCATATACCATGTGACATCAGTTATAAAGAATGTTCCATTCTTGAAAATGTCTAAGAGAGTAGCCATAAGCTAAGCATTTTGGCTTCCTAGGTATTTTGTGCCTTTGAGCCATGGATGACATTCATAAACATGCCTATTTTAGTACTATTGTCATGATGATTAATGATCAACCAAACCACTTCAACCATTATATGAAGTGCTGTTTTCTATAGTGATATTAAATAAAGTATTTCTAATTGCATTCTTGGGATGTTTGTAGAGAAATAGGCGAGGGTTTGTCAGGTTAAATGTGTATAAATCTAGGGCAAATTTACTAAGATATTATTTTGTATGTGGTATATATTGTACATATAGGATAGAATGATTGATAGATAGATAGATAGATAGATAGATAGATAGATAGATAGATAGGAGTCTTATCTCTAAAACTATAGATCTGTAGTTAGATAGATGAATGAATAAGTAGATATTAGTACAGATTTGACCATACTATATTGATTATTGAAGGAGTATTGAAGATTTACATCTAAAAGTATATAAAATTAATGGCAGTAGATCTATAAGGCACCCTCAAAGAATGAAAATCATATAAATCATGAAAAAATGATGGATTACTTGTCCATCATTAAATGATATTTCTTTCTTATTTAAAGACTCTCCATAGTGTGTATATATTCAGTCATGCTCTGCCTGGATATAATTACCAAAGTGAAACCCACTAAATTTCAAGTCATTCAATTCTAGTTTCTTAGTAACCCTCACTTTGAAACAGATTAATTCACATTATCTCCAAATCAGCTTACCTCTTAATTTTTTTCTTTCTGTATCAGTTCCATCCTGCTGCGTGTCCCAGTCAATCCCTATTCACTCCCATTGGCACCCCTTCATCTTGCTGTATCTGCAAGGCATAGCAATCCCATGCAGTGCCTGCTACTGAATGTTTTGCAAAGAGCAGCAGTGTGTATTCCTCTAGCTCCTTCTGCATGTAGTTGGAAGACATTCCCCTGCCTCAAATACTGGGAAGTGGTAAGAACAGAGTGAGGGAATGACTCCATTTTGCCTGAGGAGCCGTAGTCATCTCTGAAAATGCTTTTAGGGCTATCAGCATAAGGTTAGACTTAGGGGAAGTACTAGGACTCCCAGGGAGACTAGCTTCAAAGCCTGCGGAGCCCAGAGCAGGGTTACCAACAGATCTCCCTCTTCATTGGTCATTGGAGCGGATGACATTCAACCAAGTTTAGAACTGTTCTGTTCTGAGTGTATGATTTCCTGTCAGTATTGGCTATGAATTAAAATGTTTATTTTTAATTTAATTTTAAAACTGTGAGGTTAATTTTTTTTGTATTTTTTATTGGATATTTTATTTACAGTTCAGATGTTATCCCTTTACCCCATTCCCCTCCCCTTGCCCAGAAAACCCCTATCCCATCGCCCTTCCTCCTGCTTCTATGAGGATGTGCCCCTACCTACACCCCCACTCCCACCTCCCCACCCTCGAATTCCCACACACACGGCATTCAACCTTCATGGGACCAAAGATCTCCTCTTCCATCTATGTCCAACAGGGCCATTCTCCCTTACATATACAGCTGGAGCCATGGATCCCTCCCAAGTGCTCCCAGGCTGGTGGTTTGGACCCTGGGAGCTCTGGTTGGTTGGTATTGTTGCTCTCCTCATGGGACCACAAACCATTCAGCTCCTACAGTCTTCACTCTAACTCCTCCATTGGGAACTCCTTGATCAGTCCAATGGTTAGCTGTGAGCATCTGCCTCTGAATGTGTCAGACTCTCAGCCCTGTAAGGACACAGCTATATCAGGCTCCTGTCAGCATGTACTTCCTGACATCCACATCAGCGTCTACCTTTGGTGACTGCACATGGGATGGATACCCAGGTGGAATGGTCTCCAGATGGCCCCTCCTTCAGTTTATGTCCCACACTTTGTTTCCATATTTGATCCCTTGGGTATTTTGTTACTCCTTCTAAGAAGGACTGAAGCACCCCCACTTGGTCTTCCTTCTTCATGAGCTTCATGTGGTCCTTGAGTTGAATCTTGGGTATTTCAAGCTTCTGGGCTAATATACAATAATCAGTGAATGAATACCATGTGTGTTCTTTTGTGATTGGATTATCTCATTCAGGATGATATTTTATAGTTCCATCCATTTACCTAAGAATTTCTCAAATTCATTGTTTCTAATACCTGAGTAATATTCCATTGTGCAAATGTACAACATTTTTTGTATCCTTTCCTCTGTTGAAGGATATCTGGGTTCTTTCCAGCTTCTGGCTATTATAAATAAGGCTGCTATGAACATAGTGGAGCATATGTCCTTGGTATATGCCCAGGAGTGGTATAGCTGGGTCCTCAGGTAATGCTATGTCCAATTTTCTGAGGAACCATCAGACTGATTTCCAAAGTGGTTGCGCCATCTTGCAATCCCACCAACAATGGAGGAATGTTCCTCTTTCTCCATATCCTCGCTAGCATCTACTATCACCTGAGTTTTTCATCTTAGCCATTCTGACTGGTGTGAGGTGGAATCTCAGGGTTGTTTTGATTTGCATTTCCCTGATGACTAGTTGCCTATAAATTTATCACTTTAACAGACAGAGATACAGCTTGTGGAACCACTTATGCGAGTGTGGTTCTTTTTCCAAAATCTTCTTTCCTGTTGTCTATGAAATATTTGACAACTTAATGAAATATCATAAACTTTCAAATGGTTAAAATGTTTCATGGTATATAGTTCAATATGCACATAACATGTAGAATGAAAGCAAAATGTAGTATTCGATACTGAGTGATTTAAATTATTTTAAAATTCTCAAGAAAGTTCCTAAGAGATGACTACAGAGAAATGAAAACCATCATTATGCTTGAGTGACAGCTTTCTGCTATACATGGCCCTGAATGCCTTTGTAAAATCATTAAGGAAGCCTTAAGCTGGAAGCAGGCACATAAACATATAGCTTGAATGTCTCAAAAAAAGCAAGAATATCTCATGGTATAAAATAAGCCACACACTAACAGGATAAAAAAAAGGTAAACTGATTATAGCAGACTGTGAAAGAAAAGTCTTCTCATACATTTCAATACAATTTCAAAACTTCACATGATAGAGAATAATGAAAGAGTATAGCATTTGGAAGTTTGGGACATTCCTGCAAAGAGAAATTGGAGAAGGAATAAATAAGTTAATGTGACACAAAGCGCTATCATTAAAATTTGAAAATAAACACACCTCTATGCTTACATAATGAATCAATATTTTATTAATTTATGAATTTAATCATATAGACTTTCTTTAAAATAACATTAGATATATCTGATTAATGAAAAAAATAAATCCACAGTGTAAGAATCGATACTGTGGAAACTGATAGATTCTAGGGACAGAGTATGCTTGCTCTCAGTCTGGTACCATATGGTAAGCCTGTCTGGCTTCAGTGGATGGTTGTAAAGCTGTGGCTACAGAGACAGTCCTGGTCAAAAGCAGAGTGTTAGGAAACGGACCAAAAAGATAAGAGTGTGGGAAAGAAGAGATTGTGACAGAGGTGAGAGGAGATAAACGAGTCTGAGTGAGAGTAAGCAGGATGCCCTACATGCCCTCGTAGGCTTGTCAACAAATTTAGCTTTTCAAAGCAATAGCAAATGAAGAAACAAGGAATCAATATTCCAGACTCTGATGAAGTTGATAAAAATACTTGACGGTGAAAAAAACATCTGCTGAATGAGACCACACTGCTGTAGAGTAGTCACTAAATTCACTGGCTATAAAATCAGACTCAAGAGCAAAGTCCACATTAGGATAAATAACTCTATACTTCAATTTTCATTTCATTTCAAAATAAGAATGAGATTTTTTTCTTTAAAATAATCAGACAGATTTTCATAGACCAAGTAGTTAGAAGAATGGCTAACATACAGTGAACAATTAAACTTTAGGTATTATATTTGCTAGTATAGACAGAAGGCAACAAATTATTTTTTAAAAATCTTATTTTGGGGTTCTATTGAGATAGATTAACTAAAAGATTAATGGTACATATTTGCTTTTGGGGAAGGTTGTCAGTGATATATGCCTAAGGGGATATATTGTGATGATATTGCATTTATTCCAGGAGTGCAAGGTAGGCTTAAAACTAAAAACACAAGTAGGAAAGTTGGCAGTGGTGATATAATAAGGGATACTTATACCAATTAATAAAAGAATACATTTAAATGAAAACTGAATACTTACAATTAAAAAGAAAATATTCTAGATATATAAAAAACATTAAAGGACACCATACTTAACAAGAATTATTGGTTGCCTTCTTAACACCTGGAGTAAGACAAGCATTCAGTACCTGGCTAGAGATCCTACTCAGTTTAAGAAGACAAGAAAAATAAATATGTAAAAGCAGCTTGCATGGTATTCTTTGGTGACTATATCTACGTCACAGCTCCTTTATCTGTGGCTCAGGAGACATTAAGGTAGAGGGGATGGAAAAATTCTAAGAGCCAGAAATACTAGGACTCTCCCATGAAAGTCTCTCCTGGAGATGCTGCAGAAGCACTGCCAGAACACGAGCAATATCAATGGACATGGAAAATTTGCAGGGTCTTACAACTAGACAAAGAACTACAGATAACCATTGACTGCCAAGAGAAGCTTATCCATCTCCCTGGTCAGCCTTGAAATCATATACATACTGACTCAGCAGATTTTATTTACATGTCTTTGTGTACACACATATACACATGGACACACACACGGGTACACACACACAAACACGTGTCTGTGTGTGTAAAATACATAATCAAAGAGAAAAAGACTATCTATTGTAGAGTTGAGGGGATGGAAGAGGATTGAGGGAGGCTACCTGGGAAGGACTGGAAGAAGAAAAGTGGGTGAGTAAGATTGATATAATTCTACTTCAATTAAAACTTTTTAAAATTATCTGTCTCATTATCCACATGATGATGGTTTTATAAATTATAATACAGAAATACTCTTTTTCTGTGTTTCACTTTCTGATACTTCAGGTACCTGTATGTAGGCATGGTCTGAAAACATCTCAAGGAAATTCTACAAATAAACAGTTTCCATACTTTGCTTTATCAGCACATCTTATCTTCTTAGAACATTTTTACATACGGGTTAGTTGATGTTTTTAGACACTCTATAATATTCTATTGTGTAAGTATAGAGCAACGTACACCTTATCAGCTGGGAATAGGTTTTGAGATCCCCAGGAGATGTGTGAAACCCTATAATTTCATGTTTCTCCATCTTGCTATGTATTTATCAAGCACTGTGCTCTAACATTTGCAGTTTAAGTTTTGCCAACAAAACAGACACAACTTCCTCCTTTTTCCCTATCAAGTAATAGAAAAAAAAAGGAGTGGTTTTACCTGTGGATTTTAACAGCCTCAGCTTGGGATTATTTTCTTTCCTTTGTAGCCTAGAAGTCTCATGGTTCCAGTTAAAGGAAGCTCCCTATAGATTCTCTGCTGCATAGTGATGCAGGATGCTAGTAACAGCAGTGACTTGTGTACAATCAACAAGCTGCACACTTGCCTCTTGTGTATTTGTTTCTGTATGTGTGTTCAATCTGAGAGATAACA
This sequence comes from Grammomys surdaster, assembly GCF_004785775.1. NCBI lineage: Eukaryota > Metazoa > Chordata > Mammalia > Rodentia > Muridae > Grammomys > Grammomys surdaster. Next base: position 10,629,015 of record NW_021604587.1, read on the forward strand.
GTGACTAAGTGTTCTGGTTCATGGTAATTTTAGTACCTGGAAGGCTAATGCAGCCTGGGTTTCATATCTAGTTCCAGGCCAGACTGAACAACATATGCAAGTCTATCAAAACATAGCAAGAACAACAACAACACACACATACAAACACTCACACATAGTATTTAAAATGCCATTTCAACGAATATGTGGAGAATCTGAATATTCCTGGAGAAAAACAAAATTTGATCCATACATCCCACCTTGGACAAAAGTCTGTTCAAAATGGATCAAATGACTTAATATACAATAAAAAATACTTAAAATGTCAAAAACCCCATAAGCACTCCAGAATATGAATACAGGTGACAGGTTTCCAAATAAAATCCCAATAGCACAGGAAATAGTCTTGAAGATTGATAAATGGGTCAAATGAAATTAAAAAGCTTCCACACAGCAAAAGAAATCATTGATAGAACTTATGAGCTCCCAAATGGGAGCATTTTTTTCAGAAATGCTTCAAAAGTTATTTTGTAGAGTGTACAGAGGGCTGCAAATGTTAAATACACAAAAATCCAAAATTGCTAGTTAAATGAGCAATGATCATACTGGACAGTTCTCAAACAAAGAAACACAGTTCTATCCATTTACCTGCAAATTTTGTGATTTATTTTTCTTAACAGCTGTATAGAATTCTATTGTGTATTTTTCCACAATTTCAGTGGTACCTGTTCTACATATGTTATAAAACATTTAATTAGATCATATAAGTGTTTATATTCAGTGATAATAATTATAGAATAAGATGTGAATTTGAGAGACTGATTTGGGGAGAGAACACTTGAAGAATTAGAGGTTGGGTATGATAAAAATGCATTGCACTCTGGTATGAAATTTTCAAAACTACAAACATTCTAATAAATGTTTCTTGTAAATAAAAAAAGCATTTATTTTTCTATCATACAATCCATCCCAACTGCAGCTTCTCCTTTCTCCACTCCTCCTAGTCCCCACTAGCCTTCTCTCCTCTCAGACTCACTTTATCACGAGAAAAGAGTAAGCCCTTAGGGACATCATCTGAACACAGCACAAGATAAAATGAGACCATGCACATGCTATCACATCAAGGCTGAGTGAGGCAACCTCATAGAAGGAAAAGGGTTGGCCCCAAAGCAGGAAAAGAGTCAGAGACACACTCCCTCTTATTGTCAAGAGTAATCCCCAAACATGAAACTGACATCCATAAGATATATGAAGAGGACCCAGCACAGACCCATGCAATCTCTATGAACCCTGCTTAGTTGACTCTTTACTTTGTACCACAATGGATACCACACTGGACTTCCAACAAATATTTCTAAGACATTTGATTTTTGTGTATGAGAGTTTTGCCTGCATATATGTATCATGTGTGTGCACAGTTTGCTCAGAGCCAGGAGTAGGTATTGAATTCCCCGGAATTGGAGTTACACATAATTGTGAGCCACTGTGTGAGTGCTGGGACTGACCTCAAGTCTAATACAAATATCTGAGAGTTCATGATAACATAAACAATTGACCAAATAAGTAAAATGAGAAAACCAGGCAAAACTGTCCAGAAAAATTTCAATTTATTTATGTAACTATTCTGCCTTTAGGGAGAGACATAACTTCCAGTCCTTTAGTGACAATGTTGAATAAGGGCTGAGGAGTACCTTCCCCAGAGTATGAGAACTGGGAAGGAGAAATAAACAGACTATTTCTGGTGGAGCACTACCTTAGGTGGGTCAGCAGAGTTAACATCAGCGGTGACATGTGATGTTGAAAGCACATACTTTTGATATGATGTAATGAGAAAATGACATTTTATCTCTGTTCTTTTTCCCAGTCCCATGATCTCAGTCTAGTAATGACAAATGCTCACGCAAACTCTGTCCCAGAAGTATTTCTCAAAATTTGCAAGGTGAGCAAAGATTAGGAAGGTCTGAAAAATTCTCACAACCAAAGAGACCCATATAAGTCTTAGTGATTACATGAAAGGAAATATGCTACTTGGGATTCTAGGACAGAAAGAAAACATCAGTTAATATGGTGGAGAGCTAACCAAAGCAGGGAATTCACTTAATAGTACTGTATCATATTTGTTACATTAGTTGGATCAAAAGTATAATACCCAATTGTAATGTCAAAAGTATAATATTAAAAATCAGAGATTCTGGGTATGGTGTTCATGAGAAATATACTTGTATATCTGTAAATTTGACACTTTATAAATGTTTACAAATCTAATATATAAAATATTTATAATTTTATTTATACAAATTATTATATAAAATATCACATATACTATGTATAATGTATTATATATTAGAAAAATTAGTATATAATATATATTCACGTTATACATAACATATTATTTTATATAAATTAACCTATTATGCATTATAGAAATTAATATACAATGTTATATAATATATAATTTTATTAAAATATTAATCAATAACAATATAAAATAACATTTTAAAGTTTTAAAAAGCATATATTGATGAAAATAAAGGAAACTTTGGGAAATATCTATAATCATTCAATGTAGAAGACACATTGTTATCTTGTAGTGGATGCTTCTGGCTTACACGGTCTCATCCTGTGCCTTCCAAACTAAGGAAATATGGTAACAGCACAAACCATGTATATGGATATTCTCAGTAAATGCTTTTAGCTCTATTTTTTTTCAGTTATGTAAAGCTATTTGAAAATAGAATTTATTTTAATCTGTTAATCACATCAAGCATAAATGTAGGTTTTTAATACTAGATTTTGTAGATGTATCAATTGGAATTGGGTACCACCACAATTCAGTTGTTCACTGCATTTTGATTAGTTGTGGGTTTCTTTTCAGAGAAAATGTTTCCTTGAAAAGGGGTGAGCCTAATACTTATCTGTGCGTATAAGGATAAGTATGTAAAATGCAGTTAGAAAATATGCTGTCTTAGTAAAGTCACAGTAATAAGTTCTCCAAAATTCATGACCTTACTAGATCCTATTCGCTGGCCAGGTTTCCAGTACTACATTTGATTTCCCTCATGTTAAGCATACCTTAAGTACAACTAGAGAGCTGTTGGTTTCCACCAAGGTCTGAGTACTACTGTTCTACCCTTTGGGATGTTGTGCTATGCAGAGTGTTGTTTTAGTTCATAGAAATCATAGCTGAGTAGGACTATTGGAAGCATCCCTCTCTTGGGAAGCTTGCATAGTATTTTCTAATAACATGAAAACTAGTCCACAAGGAAGAGGCATCCAGGTTCAAACCAGATTGAAGCTTCTGTCTCACGAACTCAAGGTACATGGTGTCTTCTGAGAAAGGAACTTACCTTCAACCTCTGAGAAGAAAACAAGAGAAACAAACAATAATATTTCTTTGTGGGGGCATTTGTACAACTCTGACTACTCAAAAGCAAGACTTCTCATGCCTAATGTTGGAGCTTTTGTTAGATAATCTCTGGGTTTTTGTGGATATCAATAGAGATGGGAAATTTTTGATTAGATAGTATATATACATGAACACATAAACTTACATGGATTATATATAATTTTAGGTATATAGTAGGCTGATTATGATGTTTTCAGATACCCATTGTTATGTTATACTGCTCCCTCCTTACGTATTAATCTCCTTCCCTCTCCCTAAAGTTTCTCCTATTTCCTTCTTCAAATGCCTTGTAACTGCTATTTCCCTCTCTATTGCTCCTCCATGTTCTCTTTTGTGTCTGCAGCTAGTCCAATTATATACTTATATCTGAAGATTTGGAGCTAGAAACCATAAGTAAGGCAGAACATGTGATGTTTATCTTTCGGGGTCTAGGTCTCCTCACTCAATGTGATTTTCTAGTTTTTCCCATTTACCTGCAAATATCATTATTTCGTCTTTCCTTACATTTCGCAGTGAAAACATACCATTTTGATTATTTGCCAGTTGAAGAACATTTAGATTGTCTCCATTTACTAGTTGTTTTGAACAGGGCTAAGCTCAAGTATCTGTGGAGTACCATTTCAAGTCTTTTGACCATGTGCCAAGCAGTGATGTAGCTGAATCATATGGGATAATTATTTTTAGCTTTTGGGGGTTCTGTACACTGATTTCCAGTATATGGGCCACTTTGCAGTACTATAAACAGTGCATGAATTTCCACTTTTTCCCGTATCTCCATCCCCAGCATTTGTTGTTGATTGTTTTGTTGATTTTTGGCATTCGGACAGAGATAAGATGAAATATCAAGATTGTTTAGATTTTCATATCCCTAACTGCTAGGGCAATTAACTTTTTAAAGACATTTCCTGGATATTTTATTTTTTTAATAACTCCCTATTGAGATCTGTTGCCCATTTTATTTACATTTTAGAGAACTTTTTCTTTTAATTCTTTATTTATTTTGAGTTCTTCATATAGCCTATGGTTCATTTAAAAACAAAGATCTATATCTTATGACAACCCTCTCAATCAAATGCTTCCATTATTATGCTGGTTAGGAGGGGATTTGTTAAGGTCAAGTTTTCAATCTGGATGTCTATATAGTAGTAATATGTATAATGAAATAATATTTACTGTGGGTTCACATGGGCACCAGAGATAGGGTGCTACAACTAAGAAAAGACAATAGAAACAAAAACTAAGAGCTGTATGGATTTCACATTCTAGCCTATAAGGACATACAGGCAATGAGAAAGTTAACTTCAAAATGCATTTGCTATGGAATTCTAATTTATTTTTGTAGAAAGTCTCTTGCTGGGATGTGTTTTATGTTTTTCTCATGATATCACTGGCTATGTGGATTTGAGGACGAAGATCAAAGACCATAGAAATACAGTGTCCTTGGTGTCATAATATCGAGAGTACATAGTATCAATATGACATCATTGATGTTAATCTTTATGACCTACCTGAGATAGTGTTTGTCAAGTGACTACACTGTCAATTACTTTCATAGTTTAGAAATGAGGCGCTGTATCCTAACCCCTTGTGGGTGGAGGACCCACATAAATAATTTGAACTTATTTGGCATGAAAGATTTCTCAATTCTCATTCATTTTTATGATGTATATATTATATAAATCATCTATTGATATCACCATGGAGCCACAATTATTTATTTTTATTATTGATAACAATTTTTCATTGCATTATCTATCATGTTGATTTAATTACTCTAGTTTTGGCTATCAGTTGCACTTTTAATTGACTCATGTATCATGAACATATTCTATCTACTTTGGGCTAGGAAAAATAATTTACTGTCTTTTAATACTTTAAAATGATATCTTATTGCCTGTCCTTGATTTTTAAAAAAATCCATGTATTTCTTAATCTTTTGGGACTATAATATAATTACATAATTTCTTCCATTTCTTCCTTGTAAGTTCTCCCATACGTTCTCCCTGCTGATTTTCAAATTCACGGCCTTTTTTAACATATTAATTGTTATATGTACACATGCATATATTTTCCTAAATATTACCTGTTCAGTTGCATAACGTTGCTATCATATATAGGTAATTTCTATAAATATTTTCAATGTAATGATCTATATTTTTAAACTTTGGGGATGATTTATTCTATTTTATGTAAATGAAGGTTTTGTTTGTGAGCACCTGGTGCCCATGGAGCCCAGAGATGATACTGAACCCTGGAACTGGTGTTACAGAAAATCGTGTACTACAGTGTGGATGTAGATAGCACTTGCTCTCCAAAAGCAGCTATTGCTCTTAACCATGGAGTCATCTTTCCAGCCCATGATCTATATTTCCATTTATTTTAAATATTAGTACTGAGATCTCCAACTTTAATCCATTATCTCATTGTGTCTTTCAGTTGTATATTGTCACAGATAAATTAATACAGAAGTAACTTAAGTGAGGACGGATTCTTTTTTCTAGGTCAGAATTTCAGAGCATATTAATCCACTAAGTCAGGTAAGGAACGGCAATGGGCGTTGATTGGTCTATATCAGCAGCAGTCTAGAGTGGCATGTGACAACTTGGTGACAGACAAGAAGCATGTAGGAACGAGAAGTAAGGGTAAGGTTATAATCATCAAAACCCACTCTTAGTAGCAAATCTCCATCAGTCATGCTTCTTGACACAAATGTTCTACAGCTTCCCAAAATAGTGACACCAGTAGTATCAAGGATTCTGACACAGGAGCCTGTTGGAGACATTTACATTCAAACCATAAGACACATGGAGCCTTTCTCTTTTTCTGTGACTTCACCAACAAGAAGCTTGGCTTTCATAATTTCCATATATTTATCTAATTGGTCAACAGCCACGGCTGTGCATAGCTTTTCAGCTGGGACCATATTGATTTCCAAGGGCTGTACAGAGCTGGCCCTGTCCTTTATTAGCTGCAGCTCTTTGGAGAGCCTGCACCTCGGCTGGTCAGCACAGTAGAGCTGACTCTGGTGTTGTGCACATGAGTGAGCTGTCTCTGAGGGAATGAGAGTAGGAGAGGTGCCCCTGCCCCTGCCTCTGCCCCTTGAGTGAGCTAGCTGGGGTAGTGCTAGAGAGCTTGCTCTGGAGGTGTGGTGCAGGAGAGCTGGCAGGTTGGCCAGTTCAGCTGCTACCCAGGCCCAGATTCAGGCCTTTTAGTTGACCCACCCCAACACCTAACTCCATCTATCAACTGCTGGGGTACATGAAGGGGCTGGCCCTATACAATCAAAGCTGCAGGAGCTTTATGGCATAGGGCAACAACTAGGACTCCAAGAGGAGTCCTAGTGAGTGGTCAGTAATTGATAATAGAGTCATTCTCTTTAGCCAAATGACTCATTGCAATGATCATTAATGTTTGGACAAAAGGGCATACTGTATGCCACAATGTGACACATTGCAGCTCCCATTGTTAGATTGGTTTTCTTTTGTTTAATTTAGTTTAGTTTTGTTCACTTGTTTTTTTCCTTCCTTCATTTAGTTTTCTTTTGGTGAAATGTTTGCAAGGGCAGAGACCGGATATGAAGGGACAGGGAGATGTGTGGGTTTGAGGTACATGATGTGAAATTTATGAAGAATCAATAATAAGATGAATAACACTATATATAACCAAAATTTATAATAATGACTGCATGAAAGAATATGAGTATGTAAATCATTTTACTTTCTTTGCTCTGAATGTAGAGAATGATGATAAAATTAAATTTGATGTGTTTGCACATGGTTTAATTGTTAGGATATAGAAGGAATTATCACTGTAGAGTAATATTGCTTCAAACTCTTAAGACAATGTATGTTCTGTTTTTAATCTCAGAACTAGTATGTGCCTGTGGTTTGGGCATGTGTAATTGCATTCTCTGGATCAAAACACATGGAGAGATTGCATGTTTAAAAGAAAAAGGTTAAACATCAATAACATATGATTTGCAAGAGAAATTTCCAAGATACAAGGGCACATAAATAAAAGATGAAAAGAAATGCTGGAAGTTATCCCATGCAGCCATCAGTCAAGTTGGTGGACATGGGGGCTGAAGAGATGGCTCAGCATTAAAATCACGTGCTGCTCTTGCAAGGACTGTTTGCCTCCCAGTACACACATCAGGCAGCTCATAAATATCTGTAAGTTTGTTCTAAGGAATCTGGTGCCCTATTTTGATCTCTATGGGCACCTTTACTAATGTATACACAACTTCACAGAGATACATACATACATGCATACATACATACATACATACATACATACATATAAAATAGTGGGTATAGTTCTCTGCATATCATAGAAAGCATTTCCAAAAGTGACGCAAGGAGCAGGAAGGGGGTTGGTGGTTTCTGAATGTTAAACATTCAGTTAGGTATTAAAAACAATTTAAAAGTTTCAAATATGTGTAAAACTACATGTTCACAAATCATGGAAAATAGAGACAAAAAGCAGCCACATTTTGAGAAGACAATCAGTCCTAGCAAAGAAGGGTTAGTAGCTTCAGCCTTATGATATAAAACTGAATTCAAAATCTGAAAATCCCTTACTTTCTAACTTAAATGATCTATGGAGATGCATCATATCCCAAATGAGAAGCAAATCAACAACAGAACACAGAGTTAGTCAGAAAGCACATGTTTTTGTATTATAGGACATTGTTGTAAATTTCAACACACACATACAAACACACACACAGTGGGGGGGGAGAAACAGATGCATAAACAAATGCACACACATACAGACACACAGAGAGACAGAGAGACAGAGAAAAAGAAAGAAACACAGACACACTCAAACACACACACAAACATGCATGCATGTATGTACACACACACACATAATGCTTGTGCATATATGCATGCAGAAATAATATATGAAGTCTTTTTAATTTAAGGAAATGTTTGTCAAGTACATATCGTAGCTGCCAAGTATTATTTTATTTATTGTGTTGATTGGGGAACAATAAGACAAGGGTTCTTTCTTTGTACAGATGGTTTCCTAGTAGGGGTGTGATAGTACTAGAAAAATAAATATGTTAAATATGGTATATTTAAAACTTATCAATTCTTTGGAAGAAATGGATCAGGAAATAATGATAACATAGAGTACACCCAACAAATAAATATTATTTTCACGTATTTATATATTAATTAAAAATATATTCATGTTAAAAAAGAGTGAAGAAAAATTTATTATATAACTATCAATGCAGTAAATTCACACATATGAACAAAGTCTTGAAAAAGATTTTGTCACTCAAGGTCATTCATGCCTTTTGATACATTTTGATGCCATTCCTCTTCCAGAAAATACAATTTCTACTTTTCTTGTCCTTAGGAATGGTAATGGTCCATCACCTAGCACCAGTTCAGTGCCTGCAGCTGAACCAAACTTACAATGTCCTATATTTACATGAGCAAATATCCCAGAGCTTGCAGCATAAAAATCAAACTGGTTAAAATGGATACTATCAATCTACTTCATTAATGGTGTGTTTTTCATACATATCGTTATCATCATGCATTGTTGAAAGTGTTTTACATGGTACAGAAAAGCAGACAACTAACTTGACTGTGAATGGCCTTTGCTGTGTCTATTTTATTTTACTATCAGGTTCTTATTTTATGTGTATAATAAGGGTGTGTGTTAATTTGTCCTTAGACTTTCTAAAGTTTCAGGAATTACCTCACATTTTAAAAATATATTAATGATGTACATGCATGTAGGTGAGATTAGAGGTTAAGTGCACATGAGAATGGATGGTCAGGGTTGATGGGTGAGATAGCTCAGTAAATAAAGGCACCTGCCACCAAGCAGAACCACTTGAGTTCTATTTGAGGACCTGCTGATAAAAACTAAAGAACAAATACATTCCTGCTGGTTTTCCTCTGTCATTCAAGGCAATAATATATCCACAAGCAAACATATATATCAAATAAATAAGTAAACAAACAAATCAATAAATATAATAAATTAAAACCATAAGCTCAGTCCACATCCAAGCACTTTAAGAAGGGAGTATATTTTCATGTTAAATTTAGTTCAGACTCAATTATTTTAGAGAAGTAGGCATTATTGCATATTCAATTATAACTAAGTGACTGAAAATTACTGACTCCATTAATTTAAGGGAGATTATAAGTAGTTTTACTTGAGAGTAGAGGAGATAACCACTGATCCCCTCACATCAAGCAGGTATAAAGGAACAGGGGGAAATAAATCTCTTTCACTATTGCACTGAGTTCAGCATGCTCAATATATTGAATAATGAGTAGAGATTTCTGGACTATGAAGACCCACATGGAGTATGTGGGGGGGAGCGGCACTCTAGCTGATGTTTGCCTTGTGGGCTTTGACCAGCTTCTCAGATGTCTCCAAACAAACAATCTAGAGTTAATCTTCTAAGTCTAGTTACAAATCCAAAATTCTCATGCATTATCAATTGCATCTGAGTGAACAGCTTTCTTATAAAATATTCCATGCCACAATCAATAGACTGATTTATAAGATTTAGAGCAAACTATTGTTAACTTATTTCCTGATCCACTATGAAATTGCCTGTCTAGATAATTTCTTTGGAAAACATTGTTTTAGGGTCATGACTAAGTTTTCAATGGCCAAGTGAACCACGTGGAGATCTGATTGCAAGGACTGGAATGCCTGCAAGTCTGGGAGTTCTGCAAGTTCCATGTGATTCTGGGAACTTCTAGTCAAATTTGAAACTTTGAGCAAGGATACTTCAGAGATTATTCTCCACATTCTCCATTATATCTGAACCCCATATGTTAGCTATTGCAAACACATTTGTAAAGGTTCTAGCCTCATTTTTTTACTTGTCTTCAGAGTTGAAATCTAGAAAGCATGGAGTATCCCTAAATGCTAATTGGATTCTTCCACCACCCAGAGCCTTCAAAACGTGTCTAGTTAAGCATGAAGGAGGGAGATGTACTTCCTCTTCTTTGTCATTAAGCTTCAACTAGGGAAAAGATGAGAAATGCAAAGCCCCAATTTATTAACAACTCCCTTGGCAGCTCTATAAACAAGTAGGTATCAGATAAAACTTCCCACCACAGTGGTCTTCCTAAACCTTGATTGCTGTCCAGAACTATACACAGGTTATAAAAGTATCAATGCTGTCTCTATCCACTAAATAGTCTTATCTTTTTTGCCAGGGTGATGGGATTCCAGGTGTTAAATTCTTGGATACTTCCCTGGAAATGGAAGGGGTATTGGAACTGGAGAATGAATTTGTTAGAAAATGTTCTCTGTAGTAGTTTTGGAGAAAGAAAATCTACCTCATTATTTAGTAATTGTTGTTGGACCTCTGGACTTAAAATCATTTGAGAGTAATTTATTACTTCCAAAAGCTATCTGTCAAAATGATGTGGTCCAGGATTGTATCACATGGACACATATTGCATTAATTTAAATGTAGGCATGATTTAATAAAAATAAGTCAACCACTATCTGCAGAAAGTCTGATGGAATTTTTGTTACTTGAGCAATTACTAGTGTGAATTCTATTGCATAGTATTCATTGCATAGTGCTTTTTATACATTATCTCCTTGATGTTTGTCTAGGAAGGATATCATACTGAATGCAGTCTAGTACAGAGGACTACAGGTGAGTTCAAGCCTCAGTCCTAATCACTTGACTAATGAAAACTAACCATGGTAACAGTTACTTAAAATACAGTGGTACCATGAATACATCAGTATCATCTTCCTGGGTGTCTTCTAGCACCTCATTTCCATTAATGCCAAGGCTCTAGTTGTAGTTTTACAATCCAGCAGTTTATGCCAACCTTTAAAGGCATCATTTGCTACTTATCATCTTTCACATCCAAATTGACCAAGCCCATTTCATCTTCTCTCTCACATTTGCAGAATTTTATGCTAATTTCCATAGCTTAAGTGTCATATGCGATCATTTGTCCTCTATTCAATCTTTTCAATCAGTCTACTTGAACCAAATCTATTTTGCTTACTTCTTATATGTCTTAGGGGCATTCCTAGGAAACCCCAAGTCTCTTATGATAAGGATAAATATGACCAGATGATCTTCTGACTTAGCAGTATCTCTGAGTTACCATCTTCTTTGTTTCAATCCCACTGACTTAAGCTCATACTCTAGCATATATCGTCTCTTCTTTAACAATATATTGAGTGAAACTCTATTCTTCTAGCATCTACTCTTTCCACACATTTCACGATCATCAGAATGGTCTTAGGAAAATCTTTTCCTTCCAACATTATTAGGGAAATTACTCACATTGTAGATAGTATCAAGAATTACAGCTATACTTAAAACAGTTACATTTTGTAACTTATCTGTGGTGGTTTCATTAATGCTCATAAATCTTCAGAGAAGAAACGTTTAGGACAGGAGTCATGCTTTTATCTTGAACTTAAGTTTTCTTACTTAGCATTGCATAATAGCTGATTCAAAAGAGAAAAAGTTGAAGATGGAAGGTTGGCGGTAAGGAATGAGTTAAAGAAAAAGGGTAGAAGAAATCGATGTGGAGATGGGAAAAATGAAGAAAGGGAGGAAGGAAAGGAAAGAAGAAGGGAGGAAAGAAGGACAGAAGAAATACTAAAGCTGAGGACTCTTTAAAGATGCTAGGAAAAAAACCTATCCGTATGTTTGTGTCCGGACAAAAGAAAAAGCAGATAGTATGTAGGAGAGTTTGGAGGAAAACAAGGATTGGTGAAATGATACAATTATATTACAATCTTAAAATCAGAAAATGAAGCAGAACTTCCAGAGATGGTATATATCTTCTAACTTTCCCATTAGGCAAAGGAATGCTTCACAACCTGAGGGACTTCAGAGAAGAAATGTATAGGATTCAATCATACTATGTAGATCAGGGTGCAATTCGAAGCTTCCAAATTTTAATTTCATTTTTTTCAAACATAGTTAATTGTAACTAAATCTGGATTGTAAAAATGTAGGTATAGATTAACTCTCTCTTAGACCCCTCCTGACGTTTGAAATGAAGAAGCCAATATAGATATCTTAAGAGAAAACCTCAGTTCTTTTTCATGGCACTACCTAGACAGCTGGTTGTGCCAGGATGAAGCTGAATAACTCCTTCCTTGTCACAATCTGTCAGAAACTCATTGAATTTGACCAAAATGCCAAGAGATGGAAATATCTCCCATGCTTATGAATCAGTATAATTAATACTGCAAAAACGGCCATACTACCAAAAGCAGTCTCCAGATTAGTGAAGTTTCTATCAACAGTCCAACACTGTACTTTGCAGAAAATGAAAGAATAATTTTTATCATCTCACGGACACACACACAGACACAAATACACAAAAGGTAGCATCTTCAACAAATGATGTTCGTAAAACTGATGGCTTTATGTAGAAAAAATGCAAATTGATCCATGTCTATCATGTTCAACACTCAACTCCAAATGGATCAAATATCTCAATATAAGGTGAGATAT